>NC_136966.1:7565426-7800125 GCF_032717465.1 Coenobita brevimanus
TTTTGCCCAGTGTTTCATTTACATCATAGACCCCACACTAAGAAGGACTGAGCTGCGTGTGTGGTGTGGAGTGATGGAGAGCACTTTTCTACTCCGTCATCCCTAGCATCATTATTATTATCATCATCGTCACAGTCTTTACAATGATCATCATCATCATCATATTCACAGTATTTCAAATGGGATAGACAGGATTCAGACCTAGGAAAGAGGACACACAAACAAACATAGGAAAACTATCACCAGGTTTCCAATGAAAGCAGGCAACACTTTCACTCACTCATTATTTCCAGTCTTTCAAAAATGCATGAGTGAGCGAGGAAAAGTATAATTGTGTGTGTGTGTGTGTGTGTGTGTGTGTGTGTGTGTGTGTGTGTGCATCATTGAGATGACGTACGAGTTATTTAAGTCTTGGTATTACCAGGCGAATTTTTACAACTTAAGACAGACCTCTCGTACTGAAGGAGTTTGTTAATGATATATATACCTTATCCCTCCAGTTGGAAAGGTTTCGTTAAGCTGAGTTCTATCGTCTGAAGATAACAATAATAAAAAATACTTTATCGGACTGAAGGAGTTCATTAAAGAGGAAGCAAGTGTGTTCAGGTGTTTCTTAACCTGAGACATTTGACAGACTTTTGTTGGTCATAATTAGCGTCAGTAATAAATTCGCCAACAACAAATATTCTTCTTTCAATAATACCTCATTTGAAACTTTCTTTCTCATTCATTGTCTCCTTGGTTGGATACAAATTCTATTCTGAGAATTTAATCGTCGGAACGCAACTAGAATAAATTACCTAGACACCACGAGGACAGTCAAAAGGGTAGAGAGATTGTATTTAATCAAAGGCGAAAGTTCTCTCTCTCTCCTAATACATCATTGGAAACTTTCTTTGTCATACAATAACGGTTTGTCTGTGTAATTTTTGTATGTGATAAACAAAACTGTCATGCGTTTAACATTTTGAAATACCAGACGCCAGCATAACTGTCAAAGGGTTATGGCGGGGACACACATTCTCTTTCTCTCTATTTATATATATTATATCTATCTATCTATCTATCTACTTCTCTCTCTCTCTCTCTCTCTCTCTCTCTCTCTCTATATATATATATATATATATATATATATATATATATATATATATATATATATATATATATGCAAGGAAGGAACCAAAGGCCAAGAGCCTGCAAATTATTCCCTCAGAGAGAGAGAGAGAAAAAAATAACAGCCAAATTCAAGAACGTTCATTTCGACGCCTGGAATTTACTGCTTTCGAAAAACTGGAGATCATAGGCAAGATCACATGCAATATGGAAGTACTCATATCATGGACAATCTCTTATCATTGTCTGGAAGCTTGTTGGTGGCACTGTTGTTGACGTTTCCTGCACCAAGCATGAATGTAGCAGATCAGAAACATACTGCAGGTGGAGTGTCGGTCTGTGTTTCTCCTCGGTAATAATGATACCCAGTACCGGTAAGGGTGTTCAGCAGTTTGTCCACATATCACCATTATTGCTACCGCAGCCAGCAATACATCCTCTTCCATTGACATAATGAGGTACACTGCCACAGAACCGTGTGGACGGTGTCTGCTTCAAACATGCTTAAGCCTTTGCCTTGAGCAGTGTTATCAGACACTGCCACGCACAGTACATGGTTGCAGCATATCCTTGTTTCAAGCAGTGGTTGCGGACACATGCCTTCACGCCCTCCCTTATACAATATTTGATCCTCTGACTGCGTAGGTCTTTTTTCCACTGAATACAGTCCTCGTAAGTTGATGAAAAAAAAAAAATCAAATGTGATCAACAAATTGGGTAGGATTAAATTAATATATATACATAACTTTCTTCCCAGTTAACGGGAGAACTATTCCTCTCTTACGTATCTTAGTGGAGAAAGTGCCTGCTTATTATGTATAAAGTATGGGAACTTTTTCACCTTTATGATTAAACCTTTCATGTCAGGATATTCCTTTAGCTGAACATAATCATATCACAGTCGCCTGAATAAACATCTTATGTCAGTCTTTTTGTCTAGATAGGCGTTAATGCATAATACAGAGGTCTGTTGACAAATTTCCTGCATATGATAACGTTGTACCCGTATTTTGACTAAACAGAGAAAATAATTTTAGCACATGGTGGTACTATGGGACCTCTTGTGAACGGCTTAGCCTGTGGGGTGAGGCGGGCAGTTTGTAATGGCCTGCACGACGAGTGAGATGCCGTGTGATCCTTTTCACTGGCCAGCCTGTTAATTCCTTCTTTTAGTTGATTAAGGTCTGTTTGTGGTCCTGAACCCTACTCAACCCTTGTGCGATGTGGGAAGCTGATGATGATGATGATGATTATTATTATAGTAATGACGACACTAATTCTGACAATAATGTTGATAATGATAACCAAGACTTGTATTCTCCACCACATCACAATAGAGCATAACTTGAGAGACGGAGCAAACAAACTAACAAAAAACAAAACACACACACACACACACACACACACACACACACACACACACACACACACACCGCTCGCTGGTGCAGTGGTAACGCTCTCGCTTGCCAACTGGTGGACGGGAGTTCGCGCCTCGCTCAGGTTGCGAAAAGTTTCACTGACGAAGTGGGTGGTTACTGTCCCCCTTGAGCAAGGGGACGGGTGTGTGCGTGTGTGATAAGTTATTTATAATTGTGCTTTCCCTTAGATCGGACTATATGAGCTCTCAGCTCCCTTCCGAGAGGGTAAAAGCTGACGATCACGACCATCAAAGTGATCCTGACCGACCCGGTGAATTACACACACACACAAAGGAAAACAGTTCGCCTAGTACCCACAGAGTAAAGACTGAGGTAGGTGATGGAGAGAGAGTGATGTATAGGAAAGAGAGATTTGGTCACTCCTTCCACGCACAGCCGCCCTCCCTCATACGCTTCGCCATCCAAGAAAATTTATAGGACACAGATGTTTGATAACTTCGGCTAGATCGAAGCAAACACTACTAGTTTTTAGCTGTTTGTGCTGGAGAGGGACGCCTTCGTGAGGTGGCATCGATATAACTGCAGCACAACTACCTGGTTATACACACATCCCTGCTCTCCGAAGGAAGATGGTGGACTGCAGGAGAGGTACAGCTTAAGCTCCCAGTCCATCTGGTTCATGTTTTTGATGAACCTGGGGCCATAACAACAACAACAGCTTTACAACTGGGGCGACTTTGTATGAGCTGGATACGACTTACGGTAGTCAGTTCTTTGCTTTGGGCCAAGATGTTAATCAGGAGAGTCTCAAACCATCCCGTTGCGTTGAGCTCTTCAGAGGCAAATAAATGAGCGGGATATCACCCGAATTAGATTTACAGGTTCTCAGGTCACAACCACAACGTTGCCGCCGCCGCCGCACAGAGGGTAGGTGTGGAGAAACATATGAAGAGGGTGTGTGTGAGTGGCGGCAGGGAGTGGACATTAGCTTTGTTAGAGAAGCTTGCAGAAACGTGAAGGAGGCTGACTGTGAGTGGTGGTGAGCTTTAACAGCGAGTATGAAACAGCAGAAACATGAAGTAGGCTGGCTGAGTGGTGGTGAGCTTTAACAGTATTGAAACAGCAGAAACATGATGGAAGGCGGCTGTGTGTTGTGGTGAGCTTTGACAGTGTGAAGCGGCAGAAACACGGAGGGCGACTGTGAGTAGTGGTGAGCTTTGACAGTGGGCATGCAACAATAGAAACATGGAGGAGGGCGGCTGTGAGTGATGGGGGAAGTGGCAATGCGCCTTGATGGACCTGAGTCCTTAATCTCGTTGTTTAATTAGACTCCCTAACACCTCTTCCATACCAGTTTATTTCTGCGTATGGAGCGTTGGTTTTTTCGTGTACCATATTTATGTAAAATTAGTGATATCAATAGCATAAGAGAGAAAATTTAATGCAGTACTCAGGATAAATGGCTAAGATACAGTGTTAGTTAATCTCCTAAGCTGAAGAGTGTACGGGTCTTGAAAAGGTCGATTGTTTCTCTATCATTCGCTGCTTTACTGTAGATAATGTGGAAGGAATATAGAATGAGAGACTGACTAGGTGAATGTGTATGGGTGAGGTAGAGTGGAGGATGGGGAGGAGGAGGGGGAAGCGAACTACGAAATGGAGGGATGAGCAGGAGTGGTATATGAGAGAGAGGGTGTGAGTTGGAGAAAGGGCAGCCTGATGGCGAAGGACAGGGTGACATGGAGGTAATTCATCTGTACCCACTCCTTCCGGGATTAATGTGTTTAGCTATAGACTGTAGATTGATAGATAGACAGAGATAGATAGGTCCTCACCTTTAAACTAAGAAAATAAAATCTTTAAGTGGCAGGAATAAAACGAAAAACTGGCATGGTACTGAAGGGTTTAATGACTCCCTGCAGCCAGAGAGTAATTAGCTGATCTTAATGGGTTGATCTGATCTTATCTACCCCATTGTATGTCCTAATGACCCTGAATGAAGCTCCGCCCTCATTATTTTATGTATTTTGTGCTCTCTCTCTCTCTCTCTCTCTCTCTCTCTCTCTTATTCCCAAATCCATGCTTCATTGTGTCCTCGCCGACTGGCCATTATTTGCACACTATATTGCCGCCTAATTTGCATGAAGGTGTTCGCTCCTCAGAAACAAGAAGGCAAATGATTCTACAAGCCCTTAAGTACTGAAGAAATTATTTATTGCTCTTCCTCCTACTTTCCTTTCAGCTTAGGGCCGCCTTCTGAGTGGTGTAGCCTATACGGCTTTGTAGCACCTCTTCATTTCCGATATATTACCTCCGCCAACGAAGCTGGTGAAAGTTATAAATTCACCAATGTTTGTTGCTTGTCGGAATCGAAAGATTAGGCAAGCATGTTGGTTAGTTCCGTATGTCTGTCTGTCTGTCTGTTTGGTATGTTTGCTCTCTACAGCCAGAATTTTGCGCCAATCGTTCTGAAAAAAAAATTCAGAAGGTAGATATTCATAAACCCTGAAGCCTACTGTTTTTCATCAAAATCGGCCAAAGGTCTTGGGCTGGGTGGGGGGTTGAAACCCCTCAACGGCAGTGGATCCGGAAATCGTCATGATCTGGTGGCCGGCCCTCCCCAGCACCATGTGCTCAGAGTTCGAAAAAGGACTTTTTTTTTTTTTTTTCTTACGGAATTAAAGTGAAATGTCCAGCGCCGCACCTGGCAATGCAATTTTTAGCCTCCTAAACTCATCCTGTGCTGTGCAATGCAACTTTCGCCAAATGACTTCCTACAAGCCGGTGAAAACTAAGCAGACAATCGGATCCACAGAGGTAGGATTAGGGTAGAGTCGGCGGGAGAAGGCTCCGGTGAAGCCAGAGAACTGTCAAACGGCCATATTGGTCACGTCAAGAGGTCACGGCAACACCTACCTGACTTGAAGAAGATTGCTGTGCACTCCTACCTCTATGGCTGTGCCCATAGAGGTAAGAGCCCTAATCCTACCTCCGTGGGTGTGGCCATGAGATTATTAAGCCTTTAATACCTCCAGCTGTGTGTCCACCTGGTATTCCTCAGGGAGAATGCCAGAAACAAAGTAGATTTCATTCTACCTCTGGTTTTAGTTGTAGTTCAGTTGTGGGTGTGAGACGTTCTGTCCTAAGTTGTAACTCACCATCAAATAACCTAAGTCTCCAAAAATGCCCACCACCTGTGCCGCATTTGGGTGTAAAGAAAGAGGAGATAAGAAATCTGACCCATCCATTACATTTCACCGGTGAGTATCTTTAGAGTGAATTATAATTTGTAAGTGTACATTATGTATATGACTGGAGTTAGTAAAGTCAAGCTGAATATTTATATAGAATAATAGATATAAACTTTTTTCATAATGTGCTGATGTATATTGTTTTAAATCATCTATCTGTCTTCCATCCTTCATTTTACCATATGTTCTTAAATGCTTCCTTTTTTTCATTCATAACCTACTTTCTTCCTCATGTTATCTGTTTGCAACTAAGAAAACACTCGCGCCTGGTCAGCGGAACCAAGTCAGACAGCTGTCAAAGGGGTCGCCACCATGTTGGTCAAGTCAGGTCTGTCGGCCTCACTCTGACCTACCCTTGGTTAATCCCTTATGCCGCCTCTACCTACTCCTACCTCTATGATCGGATCCATCCGGCAAGGAGGGAAGGGGGGGGAAAGAGGGAGGAGGGGGGAAAGAGATGGGAGAGAAGAGCAGAGGGGGAAGAGGAGGGAAGAGGGAAGGAGGAAGATGGGAGGGATCCATCTGGCATGCACTCTGCCTATGACAGAGATTCGGCAAGCATGTTGGTCAGTTCCTCATGTTTGTCTGTTTTTCCGACTACAGGTCACATTTTTGCTTCAATCGTTTTGCTAAAAATCAGAAGGTACATATACATAAACCCTAGAAGCCTATTGATCTTCATCAAAATCGGTCAAGGCGCTGGGCTGGGTGGAGGGCTGAAACCCCTCAATGGGCTGGAGTCCAGAAATAGTCGGGACCCAGTGACCGGCCCAGGCACCACTTTCTCAAATTTCAAAAATCAATTTTTTTTTTTTTTTTTACCAAATTGAAGAGAAACGTCTGGCGCACCTGGCGATGCAATTTTTAGTTTTTAAAACCCATCCTGTGCTTGGCAGTGAAGTACGAAATATTTTGCTAAATGACTGGCTACACGCCGGTGAAAACGCAGACACAATCATATCAATCCGGCAAACACTCTGCCTATGGTAGTTTCATCTGTTTGTTTGTCATTCCACACGATATCTCCAGAAGTTCTCGATGAATTTCAATGAAATTTTGTCGAAGGGTTGGCCATGGGCTTAGGAAGAATTTATTAAATTCTGCGGCAGATCCGGATCCGGATCCGGATCCTTCCGCATAATATCTAAAAGTTCTCAATGAATTTCAATCAAATGTTGTGGTAGGGTGGGCCATGGGCCAAGAAAGAATTGGTTAAATTTTCGGGTGGATCCGGATCCGAATCCGAATCCTATGTATCCTGCAAAATATCTCCAAAAGTTCTCAGTGAATTTCAATAACTTTTGTGGAAGAGTGGGCCACGGGTCAAGGAACAATGGATTAAATTTTGGGGTGGATCCGGATCCTATGTATTCCTCACAGTATCTCTACGGACCAGATCCGGATCCTTTGTAATGGCTATGGCACTGGCGGAGGTATGTGCTCTCTGGGTGCTTTCTACTTTTACACTTAACATTATCTTGCTTA
The DNA here is from genome assembly GCF_032717465.1 of Coenobita brevimanus. Lineage (NCBI taxonomy): Eukaryota > Metazoa > Arthropoda > Malacostraca > Decapoda > Coenobitidae > Coenobita > Coenobita brevimanus. The sequence continues at coordinate 7,572,655 of NC_136966.1, forward strand.
CTACTCATATCGTTTTAATATCAACATGTTTTGCATCAATAACATACCGTTCGAGTACATTTTGTGAAGTAATCTGCAAAGTAAATCGCTGAGGAAGAGGTGTTACTAAATATGCAAAACCACATGGAACACGACCCTTCGACTCAGTAATATACGTTCAGGGCCGAGTTACAACGCCCCCCTCGGTCGTAAAGATACAGAACAATGTGTCATGACCACTTAATGATGCACGACTTGGCTTTGGGAGGGAAGGAAGGAGTCAGAGAGAAAGAGAGACAGACAGACAGAGGGGCGAGGAGGAAGGAATGCCAATCTTTTGCTCTTTTGAGAGGAGGCGTGGTAGTCAGGGGCTAGGCTAACGTTGACCAGGGGGCATAGCTATAAAGAATCCTGACTAATTTTTTCATTAAACAATCGTGTAAACCAATTAATGATTATCACTGATCGGTTTGTTTGTAAGTTTGGTCATATTACTAAAAACCCGTAATTTGTGCATTATTTGATAGCTGTAAATGTAAAGACAATAATACTGTATGTTCAAGCACTCTTATGCATAACTTAAGCTTGGGAGAATTTCTGAATTCGGGGTAAGATCATTATAGCCATAGGAAACCACCCTACGTCCCTGGTAGGAAAACCTTCTGCCAGCTTGAATTCGAACCCGAGGGCGACAGCACATTCTCCACCCAGACCCGAGACATCTATAAACCATGTCACCGAGGCCAGCTGTTACCTATAAACCTGTCTGTATTAGCTAAGCATTTAACATAACAATAACGACTCTGTTATCAACTCAGCCGTCATTATATTTGCCTGTTTTAATATACTGAACTGCACCCTCCTCTTGATGTTTTTGTGGCCCCCCCAAATCATCTGGACGTGAATACGGTGGCTTGCAGGCTTAAACAGCTCGTCTCCTGTAGTAAACCGTCCTTCTGGAGTGATATGAAGGATGTATGGAACATGGCATCTCCGTCGCCTGCATATATCGGTGCCACCACGTGAAGGTGTACGTCTCCAACACCATCTCCCTTCTACGATCACAAGTGAAATTAAAAAGAAAAAATCAGGAAACTTTAAATCATTAGTCCGATGAGGTACTTTTATTCTTTTTGTTAGATTATTTTATTCAGTTCACGACAGCCCCCAAGGTGAGAAGTAATAAAGTTTCATCTAACTTTTCCAGTTATAAAATCTATCTTAAACTTAATAAAATTGTCTGGTAACAGAATAAAAAGTCACCTGATTGAAAGGGCTAACTACTACTGGCAAAATGTGCATAAATGTTCTTTAGGAAGTTGCGTTTAACCCCTTCAGTTCGATGGCGTATTTTCCAGTAGTTCTAGTTACCACTTGACGACTGTATTCAATAATGGAAAGACCTCTCGTAAGTAGTGGTCTGATGAAGGCTGTATATAACTCATCCAGTTCGAAAAGTCTGTTCTTTCGGGTGAATAAATTCATTCGAATGTAACAAGCATTGAGTGAACAATACATCATTAGGTTGAAGGAGTCAGCCACCTCGCTCCGATGGCTTTTATTTTAGTTTTTTTTTTTTTTTTTTACCCTCACAAGATCGTCAATAGCTCTGGAGAAACCATTGGAACTGTTGGTGATGAACACATCTTCATCAAACCCACAAATACGAGTTGAGTAGAAATGTTCTGAAGTATCAGATATATAATTTAAAAAAATACGTCACCGCACTGAATGAAATAAAGTATATAAATACTGGATCACCGGTTGAGGTAAAACTCTCCAAAACATTCAGACTGAGGAGAAACACGTATAGCGAAATCCTGAAATCCCTGTTTCTATAGAACGTTTTTTTAGCAACAGAGATATACCCGCTTTTCGATCAGCCCACTCTAACTGTGCATGCTTTACCAGTGTATTAGAAAAGCAAAATTTTGCTCTGAAGTATTTGCAAAACCTTCATATTTTCCAGCCCTCGAACACCGAGCAAAATCTCTGAATATCTGCAAACCTTCAAATATCCGCATAAAACCCTTCATTCATTTGCCAAGCCACAAGCACTGTGCAAGTGGTCGACTGTTTACAAACCCTAGAATATCTGCGAAATATTAGATATCTCCAGAAACTTCTCGATACTTGTAATTCCCAATGTTGTGCCAAAATATTCAACTAATCACAAGCATCCCAGTATCTCCAACCCCTTGAATATCTGGAAAAACTGCAAACCCTCAAATATTAAATACTTTTAAAATTTGAGACCTTGGACTATTTATATCTGAATATCTGAAAACCAATGAACATCTATAAAGCCTCGAACATCTCTAAACAAAACAAACATTTGCAAGCCTTTGAATACTTGCAAACCCTTCAATATCGGCTAAAGGAAGTTGTGTGTATGTATGAATACACACACACACACACACACACACATATATATATATATATATATATATATATATATATATATATATGGGGGAGGCTGTGGCTCAATCAGTAGAGAGGTGGCCTGCGGTTCTACCGGACCCAAGTTCAAATCCCCGCTGGGGCAGGGAACAGTTTAAGGATTTGAATTTCATGTAAAGCAGACTTTACCAATCTACCAGAAGACCTGCAGACATGTCGTAAAAATACCCCCGCTAATACCAATACACCAGTTCTGTATGAGACAGCCTTAGCATGTATTCAATATGAACGGTGGGTGTTAGCGCCGAAGTGGTGACATGTAGAGGTGTATGATATGTAGGAGGACTACTGGGCCTTGGGAGCAGGCTGTGCAGCCTTTGCCCAGAGTCAAGCATATATATATATAAATATACCAAACCTTGAGCATATATCTAGACCCTTAAATATCTGCAGATCCTTGAGCATTTAGAACTATCGGATATTTAATTGCGCTCAAAAATTTGCGGACTCAGTCAGCATAACCATCCAGTATTTTCAAACCCTCCTACCAAGAACCCTCATTTTGCTTAGCCAGACACTGTTGGTTGCCTTGGGTTTGTACTCATAAAAGATATTAACCAATCTTACGATGTACAAGCCCCAATATACAAGGCGGTCCATATATTACGCATCCCAATTCTCCTATGTTCCATGGACGGCTCAGTCCGTTGATGTGGGGTGCGCAGGCATTTTGGCTGCCTCATTAAATCATCTCGTCAACCATGAAATACGTGGACGTATAAAAGCATACATAAAAAAACGTGAAAAGAATTACAATGTCACACAAAAAATGCCTGGGTAATACTCGTATATGAACCATTCTTTTGTGAGTTATTAAGAGGAATTTGCCTGTGGTGGTTCTTGTCACTTTAATAATCACTTAAGTTTTGTTGTGAATTGATCACTGGCTGTATGAGTGAAGAAAAAAGTAATAATTCCAAGCAATTTTAGACACAACTTACCATAGTTTATTAAGATGAACTGTGTGGCTGTCTGTCTGTTGGCCACCTCCCTGCTGCCATCCATTGTTAGTCGCGTTTTCTTTCTTGTTTTCTTGTATAATTGTGGCAGGCACTTCTACTCTTCAAAATCAACCGATCCCAACCAAACTTGGATACAATGACCACCCTACGACCTACTGTCCACAAGGTTTTGGTTGCCTGGCAACTACTGGTTGCATAGCAACGGCCAAAAACCGGCTTTTATCGTACTTTTCACGTTTTCAGCTGTAAAAGCATTACTAACGGGCGTACAAAGCTCCGACTTCCTTAGGCGTAATCTTGGGGTTATTCTTTATCGGGAGTGTGCCATCCATTTTTCCCCTCTCTCCTCTAGTTTTCGAGTGGCAGCCCTGCGAAGATTGGCCTTAGCATCCCTAGCAACCAGCACTGGTTTTCAAAAATGCCCTCATAGTTCCCCAGCGGCTCAATGGAATTGGATGAAGTTTTGCATGTTTATAGACACTGACTAGTACTACGATTTTCTACCGAACACCTATGTGCTACATTGGCCAGGTCAGGGATCGAAGGTCATCAAATGCAAAAATGGTGAAAATAGCTAAAATCAAGACTATGCGCGCACGAAATGCTAAGGCTCCAAAGATAATTAAGCCAGGGCCATGATTCTTGGGTGGAATGTTGCACTGGAGAACCTCCACAAAAAAATTATATTTAGTGTCGAAACTCACTTCCAGTAGGTGGCAGCGCCACCTAGAAGTTGTACCTCAGGTGGGCCATTCCGCGAATTTCAAGTTCCCTAGCTCCACAGTGGGTGGATGGAATCGAATGAAGCTTTCCATGCTTATAGACATTAATGAGCACTAGAGTTGTGCTTCGTACAAGCGTGACCTATATGGGGCATGATTCTTGGGTGAAATGTTGCACTGGAATACCTCCATATAGAACTGACTTTTAGTGTCGAAACTCATTTTCGGTCGCTGACAAAGCTTGGTCTGCTTAGAGCTGGTCATCCCCGCCTACCTGCTTGTCGCTCTGTCTGTCTGTCTGTCTGTCTGTCTCTCTCTCTCTCTCTCTCTCTCTCTCTCTCTATCTCTTTCTCAAATTCTCCCCAACCCAGGCAAGGTTTGCACAGAGCCCCGCGTATAAAACGTGTTGTGTACGTGTTGAGGCGAGTGCCATACCTGGTCATTATCACCTGGCCAGTTATTAAGGATATTTACAAGCCTCAGAGATCATTAATGGACCCGAAAACTGCTAGTATGGTAAAGGACGAAGAGGTTACAACAGTCTTTCAGGGTGGCTTGTGAGAGGGAGGTGAGAGTTGCTAATGGTAGGCTTGTGTGGTGGGGAGAGAGAGAGAGAGAGAGAGAGAGAGAGAGAATTAATATTCGAGACTCCAAAGTAAACAGAGAATTATCACATAAGGTTAACTTGGTTCATTCTTCATGTTGAGACTTGTGGCTGACCAACCCGGATTAAACTCCGATTTTTCCAAAGTGAACTGAAAAGCGTTCGAGGGAGAATGGACAGAATTATGGCTTGAGGTGATGGAGAGAATGATCGTGGTTAAGGAGAGAAAGAACAGGATTTATGCCAACAACCAAGATAAAAACACATATACCTGCAGCACAGCATGGCTCCCCACCCCCCAAACATTGAAATATATACACACAAATATTCATTCATAAGAAACTGTCGTGTCCTCCCCACCATACAGGGTGTAAATAGAGCTTTCCACTCCACTCGCCCTGTCTAAAACTAAGGTCTAATGGCATATCATTTTCCTAAGGAAAAAAAAATCTAGGATCACACACACACACACACACACACACATATATATATATATATATATATATATATATATATATATATATATATATATATATATATGTATTGTTACATAGCCTATGATTTCATCATCCTTTGTATAATTCTAACGTACAGTATGCTGCATGTTTGATCACGATTCGCCTCGTGGCTTCCATAGTGACCAAGCTTCCGTGTTCTACCTCACTCCCCCCTTCTCCTCCCTTATAGTAGAGTAAGTCGTTCTTTCTGTTGTTCAGAGCAGGAGTGTCAACTCTTTGTCCCCTATGGCTTCATTTGCGCGTCCTTCTTACAAGTTGTATCAAGCTCTGCCAGCCCCTATATAATGAGCTCAGTCTCTGCATTAATTGCCACTTAGATCTACTCCTCATTTTGTTCACATCTCTGTCCTCCCCTGTACAGTTGTTATTATTTTTGTGAGTGCTCAGGAAGTCTCCAACCATCTAGCTGCTGTGTAATTTGAGTATAAGTGTTATTACATTTATTTCTTGTACTGTATAGCATAGGGTGTTGATTCGTGGGCCTGGTGAGGTTTTTGTGATTCATATGGAGTTTTTGATGTCAGCCATTATTAATAATATTTTGTATCTGTAATAATATATCTTGCATTAACTGAGCATTATCCGGTTTTCTCATTTTATCAGGGCTGACTTAGATAAATTTACTCTTGCTAATTTCGTGTTAATAGAGGCTATTGCAGTTAACCATATATTTAACCTGTTTTTTTTCCATTACATTATCCTTATGAGTCCTGAATGTTTAGTTGTTAGTTTGAGCATTGAACTTTAACTTGTAATTTTACCTAACACTTTTGTTTTGAACCTGGAACTTTACGGGACAGTAGTGATTTTAGTATTCTCACTTGAAGTGTTCATTATCTCTCCCTGTTCCGTAACATAAATTTGGCGACCTCTTATCAGGATAGTCAGGATATTATCGTAAGGATATTGCTTGATATTTTGTGACTGTGATTTATTCATGATGTCTACTATTACTACGCTTGATGAAGCCAAAGATTTTTTGTCAAATGTGCAAACAGTGTGTGATGTAGAAAACAGAACAAAGAATGAACTTAAGCTTGTTGCTCAACAATTGGGAATTGCTGTTCGCTCTCATCATTCTAAAGATCAAATTGTTGACATGATTAATGAAAACTTGTTTAATGTAACTCCTCCAGATGAGCAAACGCAGATTGAAATAGCTAAGTTACAGCTAGCCCTGCTGGAGGCTCGTGCTAAGGAGGCTGAGTTTCAGGCACAAGTTGAACTTGCTAGGATTCAGGCAGACCATGAGTATCGCATGAAACAAGGTGGAACTGGATCATCTAGCTCTGATGATTTTGATGTGGCTAAAAATGTTAAACTTGTCCCTCCTTTTAATGAATCTGATTTAACAAAGTATTTTCAGTTGTTTGAGAGGGTAGCTACAGGTTATAATTGGCCCAAAAAGTATTGGCCAGTACTCCTTCAAACTGTTCTCACCGGTAAAGCTCAAGTAACTTATGCATCTTTGCCTCAGGATCAATCTGATAATTATGATGTAGTTAAGAGCTTGATTCTTAAGGCCTATGAGCTTGTTCCTGAAGCCTATAGAGTAAAATTTACGACAACTTACAAGCAAGATAAGCAATCCCATGTTGAGTATGCAAAAATCAAAGAAGATCTGTTAGAGCAGTGGTTAAATTCTAAGAATGTAAATTCTGATTTTGATAAATTTAAGCAGATGATTTTGCTGGAGGACTTCAAAAGGTGTATTAATAAAGATGTAACCTATATCTTGATGAGAAAAGAACAGGTAATTTGTCTGATGCTGTAGTTTTAGCTGATGAATATGTTCTCACTCACAAGAGATATTCTAAAGAAAAAAGGAAAGCTGAGAGTAAGTACGTTGCCTCTACTCAGAGTACAGGTAACAGGAAAGAGAATAAAGATGATGTTTTTCGGGAAGTAAATACCAGCTTCACCTCTAGATTTCAGAAAAGTAAATGTACTTATTGTAGTAAGCTTGGTCATACTACGGAGAAATGTTTCAGGAGACAGCGTGATGTGAACAAAAAAGAGTCTTTAAATATTCAGTCAATTGGTCTAGTGTCCACCCTTGAGAGTTCCCAGAATTCTTTAACCGAGTTAACTGAACCTGCTTTGAGGGGTAAATTAAATTCTTATGATGAAGCTCCTCTTTTGAGCAGTAACATGGGTGACACTCTCAAGAGTTCATGTGCTAATTTCCTGTCTGATGGTTTTGTCAGTCCTCTGGACAATAATGACAGGAAATCAGTTAAAATATATCGTGATACAGGTGCTTGCCAATTTCTTATGCTGACCAGTGTTCTAGGCTCTAATGTTAATTCCTCTGATGAAACTGTAATCTTACAAGGTGTAGGGAATAATTACTTCTCTGTCCCTCTGTGCAGAGTGAATTTAGAGTCTGGTTTTGTTAATGGTTCCGTTATGGTTGGGTTGGTTGAGACACTCCCAATGTCAGGTGTAACTTTCTTACTTGGAAATGATATTGGTGGAAGTCAAGTGTGTCCAGCTCCTCAATTGTCTAGTGAGCCAGTGGCTGCGACCCAGGATTGTGATGTCCCTGATGTGTTCTCTGCATGTGCTGTCACTAGGGCTAAGTCTAAAATTACTGGTGACTTAGAGGATGATGATGATGATGATGTTATCCTAGCTGACACTTTTCTTGCTAATTTGGACCACTCACCAGATGAGGCAGTACCCCGTAGTGTTGATAATTTGTCTCGTCAAGAGTTGGTTGAGTTGCAGGTTGCTGACCCTGAGTTGAAAGGTCTAGCTAACTCTGCCTGCAGTGAGGAAGAGTCTGCTGGTGCTTCTACTTGTTATTTTATAAAGTCAGGAGTACTTATGAGGAAGTGGAGACCCCCAACAGCATCAGCCGACTGTGAATGGGAGGTTGTACATCAAGTTGTCATCCCTCGTGTTTGTAGGCAGGATATCATTAGAGTGGCTCATGATTCCAGTTTGGCAGGACACCTTGGAGTGAGGAAAACTGTGGCACGCATTTTGAAACACTTCTACTGGCCAGGTATCTTCAGGGATGTTTCCTGGTATTGTAAGTCTTGTCACACCTGTCAAGTTGTGGGGAAGTGTAATCAGACCGAAAGGGTTGCACCTCTAGTTCCCATTCCTCCTTTTGAGGCGCCTTTCACCCGTGTGTTGGTGGATATTGTGGGCCCTCTTCCTAAGACTTCTTCAGGATTTTCTTATGTGTTGACCCTGATTGATATGGCTACTCGTTATCCTGAAGCCATTCCACTTAGAAATATCTCAGCAAAGAACGTGGTTAAGGAAATGCTGGGGTTCATCACCAAGTTTGGTCTGCCCAAGGAGGTACAGTCAGACCGGGGAAGTAATTTCATGTCAAATGTTTTCAAGCAGTCTCTGAAAGAGTTGAGCATCACCCAGATCACGTCTTCAGCTTACCATCCCCAGACCCAAGGAGCGTTGGAGAGATATCATCAAACACTCAAATCGATGCTCAAGAAATACTGTTTGGAACATCAGAAAGACTGGGATAAAGGTCTTCCATTCGTTGTATTTGCCGCAAGAGAGTCTCCAAATGAATCACTGGGCTTCTCACCTTTTGAACTACTGTTTGGCCATGAAGTAAGAGGACCCCTTAAGCTACTCAAGGAATGCTGGCTGTCGGAGGAAGATGACGTCAACCTGCTGGAGTATGTGATGAAGTTCAAAGAACGGCTGTCCACTGCTTTACAACTGGCGAGAGAGAATTTAGGAGCTGCTCAGGAGAAGATGAAGACTTGGTATGATAAGAAGTCCAGGTTACGCCACTTTCAGCCAGGAGATCAGGTTTTGATTCTGCTACCGGTGCATGGGCAACCTCTTCAAGCCAAGTTTAGTGGTCCTTATTTCATGGAGAAGAAACTCAGTGATGTCAACTATGTCATCGCCACACCAGATCGTAGAAAGAACAAGCAACTTTGTCACATCAACACGCTAAAGTTGTATCACAGGCGGGACGAAAATAACCCAGTCTGCACTGTAGCTGTTCCATCCGAGTCTGCAAGTGAAGTTCTCCCATGCAGCATGAGCCTGAGTGATAGTTTGGGGAAGAATCCTGATATCATGAATGATCTCCAGACTAAGCTTTCTCATCTAGCTCCCGAGGAAAGGCAGGAGTTTTCGGCATTACTGCAGGAGTACCCGCAAGTGTTCCGTGCCACTCCAGGAAGAACCACTGTGTTGATGCATGATGTCGATGTTGGAGACGCAAAGCCAATTAAACTGCCTCCTTACCGTGTGAACCCAGTGAAAGTTCCTCTCATCCAGAAGGAGCTTGGCTACCTGTTGGACCACAAGATGATTGAGCCCTGTCAGAGCGAGTGGAGTTCTCCTGTCACTCTAGTCCCTAAGCCAGGTGGGTCACAGCGGCTTTGCATTGACTACAGATGTGTTAATCAGATAACCAAAACAGACACTTACCCTCTCCCTCGCGTGGAAGATTGCATAGACGAGATCGGAAAGGCTAGGTACATAAGTAAGTTTGATTTGTTAAAGGGATACTGGCAAGTACCTATGACTGAACGTGCTAGGGAGATCTCATGTTTTGTAACACTAGGAAAGACTCTTGCATGTTCTGTAATGCCATATGGTATGAAGAAATCACCAGCCACATTTCAGAAGCTCATGAATGTTGTAACAGAGGGTTTGGCAGGGTGTGTTGTTTATATTGATGATGTATTAATCTTCAGTGACAACTGGAAAGATCACCTATGCCATATCAGTAAATTTCTTGAGCGTTTGGTTCAGGCTAATCTTGTAGCTAATTTATCAAAGTGTGAGTTTGGTCAAGCTAAAGTTCAGTACCTTGGGTACGTAATTGGTGATGGACATGTTGCACCAGCAGCAGCTAAGGTTCAGGTTATAAGTGATCTTCCCAGACCTAAAAGTAGGAAAGAGCTACAAAGATTTTTGGGAATGGTAGGTTATTACAGGAGATTTGTTCTTAACTTTTCAATTCTTGTATCACCACTTACAGACCTACTGAAAAAGGGAGTTAAATTTGTCTGGACCGATGACTGTGAATCCTCTTTCAGCAAACTTAAAGCTATCCTATTAAGTCAGCCAGTGCTCGCTACTCCAAATTTTGGTAAGCCTTTTAAGATGGCTGTTGACGCAAGTGATACAGGAGCTGGGGCTGTTTTGCTGCAAGAGGATGATCAGGGTATTGAACACCCTGTATCTTATTACAGTAAGAAAGAACTACTCAACTATTGAGAAAGAGCTTTTGGCCTTGATTTTGGGTTTACAGCATTTTTCATTTTCTTTGTGTTCTGGTTTTGGCCCCATAGTCATTTATACCGATCATAACCCACTGAAATTCCTTAGTAAGTTTAAAAATAAAAATCAGAGATTGACAAGATGGAGTCTACTTCTTCAGGAGTATTCATTAGACATACAACATGTCAAGGGGAAAGAAAATGTTATTGCAGATTGCTTATCTAGACTTTAGACAGATTGTTTTAGAGTAATAAGAAATTTCCTTTGTAAATTTCTTTTTTTTTGTGGGGAGGTGTTACATAGCCTATGATTTCATCATCCTTTGTATAATTCTAACGTACAGTATGCTGCATGTTTGATCACGATTCGCCTCGTGGCTTCCATAGTGACCAAGCTTCCGTGTTCTACCTCACTCCCCCCTTCTCCTCCCTTAAAGTAGAGTAAGTCGTTCTTTCTGTTGTTCAGAGCAGGAGTGTCAACTCTTTGTCCCCTATGGCTTCATTTGTGCGTCCTTCTTACAAGTTGTATCAAGCTCTGCCGGCCCCTATATAATGAGCTCAGTCTCTGCATTAATTGCCACTTAGATCTACTCCTCATTTTGTTCACATCTCTGTCCTCCCCTGTACAGTTGTTATTATTTTTGTGAGTGCTCAGGAAGTCTCCAACCATCTAGCTGCTGTGTAATTTGAGTATAAGTGTTATTACGTTTTTTCTTGTACTGTATTGCATAGGGTGTTGATTCGTGGGCCTGGTGAGGTTTTTGTGGTTTATGTGGAGTTTTTGATGTCAGCCATTATTAATAATATTTTGTATCTGTAATAATATATCTTGCATTAACTGAGCATTATCCGGTTTTCTCATTTTATCAGGGCTGACTTAGATAAATTTACTCTTGCTAATTTCGTGTTAATAGAGGCTATTGCAGTTAACCATATATTTAACCTGTTTTTTCCATTACATTATCCTTATGAGTCCTGAATGTTTAGTTGTTAGTTTGAGCATTAAACTTTAACTTGTACTTTTACCTAACTCTTTTGTTTTGAACCCTGAACTTTGCGGGACAGTAGTGATTTTAGTATTCTCACCTGAAGTGTTCATTATCTCTCTCTGTTCCGTAACATATATATATATATATATATATATATATATATATATATATATATATATATATATATATATATATATATATATAATATTGCATAACCATTGGTATAATGTTGCCCAGCTGACCGCCATTTTCAACTGAACGATTATATGGTAGTGGTGGTGATGGTGGTTGGGATGACCACGTAGCCTAGTCGTCGTGGTGGCCGAGTGGTTAGCATTGCTAGTTATGTAGCTGACGGCCTGACAACACCAGGGCCCGTTTTTGGTGCGGGCAGCTGGTGCCAGTCGAGTCACGTGTCCATAGAGCCATCATGATTTGGCGGGTGAAATGGGTACCTAGGATAGCCTAACTCCTAGAGAAGGAAACCGTGGAAGCCTAGATGATGCAGTGGCTCTGTATCCCAGGAGTGGGTGAATAACCCACCACAGGCTCAAAGGCCTTCTTCATTGGTACTTAGCCTGCACAGGGGAGGGTTACTTCTAGCTATCACACTCCCTCTGAGATGAAAGTTCAGCTCAACAGCTGACCCCATACTGACTGACATGGATACAGAGTGGGGTATATGCAACGTCAATATATATATATATATATATATATATATATATATATATATATATATATATATATATATATATATATATATATATATATATATATATATATTGAACAACCATGGGGAAATCACACAACCTTGTCGCACGCCCACACCGATCGTGAATCATTCACTAAGATGCCCATTAACCCTTACACTTGCTTCACTACCATCATAAAAACTCTTGACGGCACCTAGCAGATTACCATCTACACCTTACATGAGCAAAACTATCCACAATCCTTCTGTCCACTTTGTCTTACGCTTTCTCCACATCCATCAATTCTATAAACACTTTATGGTCCATCTCACAAGCCTTCTCTGCTATCTGTCTCACTGCAAATATTTGATCGACACATCCTCTGCCACTCCTAAAGCCACCATGTTCATCATGCACTAGGACTTCTGATATCTCTCTCACTTTCTCTATAATACTTCTTCCATATACCTTCCCTGCCACATTCAATACACTTATGCCACAATAATTCTTGCACTCATTTCCCTCACATTTATTTTTGTACAGGGATACATTCACAGCTTATTTCCACTCTGCTGGCAGTTTCACTCATCGATGTCTTCTTACATATCGCCAACAAGCACTTCCTTCCACTCTCTCCACTACACTTAATCATCTCTGCATACACCTCATCAACCCCAGCTGCTTTCCCATTTTTCAGCCGCTTCACAACACTCTTCATCTGTGCGAGTGTCACGTCTCCTGGCACTGCATTCCTTCTCTGCACACCCCCAAAACCAATCATGTTTACAGCCGCTCTGCTCTTTCTATTCTCATTCATCAGGCTTTCAAAATATTCTTTCCATCTTGCCCTTACTTCATCCCCATGGATTAATAATATATCACCTATATCCTTCACACAATCACATTTCTTTACTCTTTCACTTCTACATTTCCACACCTCTTTCCAGAACAGTTTCCTATTTTCAGAGTAGTTTGCATTCATTTTCCTTCCTAAATCATCATTTACCTCCTTTTTCTTCACTAGTCTTTTTACATGCTCATTGCTCTCAGTATATTCAGTTCTCATCTCAACTGAACCCCTGTTCTGTAACCAGTTTAGCCACTTCTTCCTCTTTTCCTCCACTGCTCTCTTAACCTCATCATCCAACCATGCCGTACCTTTCTTCTTCGTTGTTACTCTTGCCACCCCACACATTGCTTTAGCATTTCTAAGTAAGCAATCCCTGTCTGCACTTTGGCATTACGTTTTAATCCTTTATCTTTTTATTTCTGCTCTTTTTCTGCATCTCTCAAATCCCATTTATGGCAACGGAAGATTTGTTGATGATAATAATAATGATGATGATGATCATAATGATAAAGATGATGAGTGTGTTTTGTGAATGAAAGGTTGAATATGATGTGGAGTGAGAGGGTGAGTGTGTGGTTAAGAGAGAATTTGAGCGTGTGGGTGGTAGAGATAAGTTTGTTTACCTTTGTCACCACGAATCTCTCTCTCTCTCTCTCTCTCTCTCTCTCTCTCTCTCTCTCTCTCTCTCTCTCTCTCTCTTCTCTCTCTCTCTCTCTCATATGGTTCTGTCCTCTGTCTGCATGTGTGTATATTTTGGACTCGACGTGTTTGTGTTTCTGACAACTTTGTGTACATTTCTGTCTCTGTGTATGTTTTTGAAGTTTCAGGTGATCTGTTTATAGTTCTTACTCCGTGTGGGAGTTTCTGATTACTAGTGTGTATATTTGACTGTGTATGTGCAGTGTAAGACCTTCTCTGTATCCTATTTAGCTTATATTTCCGAGTCTAGATAGAAAAAATAATTTCTTCTTGAGACACAACAGTGTTCCTAGCTTTGTCACACACCTCCCTATGTCACCGCTTTGGTGCTAATACCCACTGTCCGTACTAACTACATGCTAGGGCTGTCTCATTCAGACTAGCGCAATGGTATTAGCGAGAATGTTTTCATGACATGCCAGTAGGTCTTGAGGAATATCAGTAAGGACTATGGGTAATTAAAATCCACAAACTGTACTTGTCCCACGCTGTGATCGATCTTGGACTGCGTTTACAAATTCCCCTCAGATTAAGTTGTGCATAAGAATGATTGTACACACGCTTATCTTCACTCATGCAACTACTAGACACATGCCAATCACATTATTATAAAAAAAATATACGAGAAAGAAAACGATGTGTGGGAATTGCTGACTGTCAGGGAAACCTTTGCATCATGTAAATTGAGTGGTGCTGGCAGCGGTGGCGGCGGTGGTGGTGGTGATGGAAAGTGGTTGTGATAGTATTCACAACCCCAGACTCATACAGGCACCAATCCGATTAACTGCAAAATGAAGCTGCCCTTCCGCATAGGGGAATCCACAGTGGATGGAAGGAAGTCGATAATAAAGGCACCACCAGCTAAAGGCGTCCCTCTACAACATCCCTTAACCCCTTAAAATTGGTGGGGATCCCTTTTAAATACAGCCCATCGAATCGTTTCACACAACAACCCACTGCTCTGTCTACCGCACCACCGTCCCTTTCTTTCTCTCTCTCTCATGCTAAGGAGGCTATCTAGTACGAATTTATCTTTGTCTCTGCAGCACACCTTTCTCCTAAGCTTCTCCTACATATGTATTTTCTTTTCACATGATGAATTCACTTCCCTTCTTTTCTCTATGAATTTTTTAGCAATTCTAGCTTACCACTTTGCCTCTATACATTTCTCTTGATTTATTCCCTTCCCCTTTCGTCCTTTTGAGTTTCTGCCTTTCCTTTCTCTACCGCTTCAGTTCCATACGTCTTCTTTAACATGACCTCCTCGCTTTCCTTCCTCTTTATTCCCTATGGTTTTTTTCTTCCTTTCTGTTTCGAATCCCGTCTTTTCCACGCACTTCATTTTTGACGGCCCCTTCCTTTCCCTTCCCATTCTTGGTCTCCCATTTCCTTCTATTCCATCCCATCTTTTTCCTCCCCTTCTTTGCCTTTCCTTCCTTTCCCTCCCCACCCCATCCCTTTCCTTTCCTCCATTACCTTCCCTTTCCTGTCTTTCCCTTCCCTTTCCTGTCTTTCCCTTCCCTTTCCTTTCCTTCTCTTCCTTTTCCTTTCCTCTCTTCCCTGCCCTTCCCTTCTCTATCCTCCCTTCCCTTCCCTTCCCCTTCTCTTCCCATTCCATTTCCTTTCCTTCCTTCCTTTACCTTCCCTTCCCATTCCACCCCTTTCCTTCCCTTCTTTACTCTCCCTTCATTTCCCATTTTTTACCTTCCCTTCCCTTCCTTTTCATTCCTTCCCTTCTCTTCCTTTCCTGTCTCTTCCCTTTCTTGTTCTTCCTTCCCCTCCCTCCTCTTTCCTTTTCTGTCTTGCCTTGCCTTGTCTTGCTTTTCCTTCCTTTGCCGTGTCTTGCCTTCCCTTCCTTTCCCTTCTCTTCCTTTGATTACGAATTTCTTCCCATCGTTCAGCCCTTCCTTTCCATACGCTTCTTTTCTCATGGCCTTTGTCCTGCCCTTCCCTGCTGACCCTCCCTGCATGACCCTGCGTGACCCCCTGATAACAGCCGCAACAGCACGCACATCACTGACACGCAACTATCATCATACTGTTTTCTTATTTATCTTCTTTACTTATGTTACAGTATTAAAGTTGGTTTGTATTTACCTAATTTAATTGGACCACTCCTTTTGGTGGCATGAAACTTAGTGAACCTTAGTTATACGACAGGAATGGGTCTCCTTGGTTACAAGTCAGTCGACCCTCCTGAATAACTACATGTGGTCAGGAAATGAGATGAAATGGGTAAGAGATCTTTGTTAAGTTAGAAGGGAAGTGTAATGTGCTGAAGAACTCGTCGAAGAAAAGATAGAGTGAAATCTAACAAGCCTCTTAAATACCAACACAAACTTCAGCTTTCTTCATCATGGGTTTCATTAATGCCCTTAGTGATAGGGATTTGCTTTCTTCCTCGCGATCTCGGCTTTATGAATGCCAGCGATAAATGCTTTCTGTTACTACATAGCCAATATATATGAAGTTTTAAAAATGCACAGAACGAGATAAGGTGTGTGTGTTTGTGTGTGTGTGTGTGTGTGTGTGTGTGTGTGTGTGTGTGTGGCTATGGGATGTATATAAGATGTGACTGTGCGTTGTGTGGTATTATGCACTGTATGTGAGGTATGACAATGTGTGGTGTGGCTACGTATGGTGTAGTTGCGTGTGTGTGGCAATGTGTAGTGCTGTCGTGTGTTAGTGTTAGCTGTATGTGAAGTGTGACACTGTGGTGACTGGTGTGGATGCGCGTGGTGTGGCAGTGCGTGTTGTGACTAAACCGGTACGAGGTATCTCTTAGGTTTAGTAGAGTGTAGTGTAGTTGTGTAAGACTTAACAATGCTGGCTGACTGCATGAGATGTGGCATGTGTGGTGCGGTGGTGTGAAATATGACCATGTGGTTGTGAGTGTCTGAGGTGTGGCAATGTGTGGCATGGTGGTGTGTGGCTTGGCACTATGTGATGTGGTGTTATGGAATGTGACATGGTGTGGTTTTATTGTAATTTGTGTGGGAGTGGGTACTATCTTCTACTTTTTAGTGACTATTTCGCGACCTCTGTAACACTGTATCTATTCACAACTGGACGGGGTAGTTAGCGCTTCAATCCTGTGGCATGTTTTATGGATCAATTCATGCAACTTCCACACGATTTTATTCAGGTTCAGAGAGACTTTTTCGAGTTGGAGGTGTTATATCTAGCTTTAATAAACTCCCCAGAAATACGTCCTTGGTTGAGTAAAAAACAATATGTGGTAGCAAAAATAATCTAAAAAAAAATGTCATAATTTTCAAGGAATGAAGAAACTATGATGCAATTTATGTTTACTTTTGCGTGATGTTAAGGAGGCAAGAGGCACGTGATCAAGAAAAAAATGTTAATATTCACCTGCTTACTTTACCTTTGACATTAACATAAACTTTATCACACATACACATACTGAAACTATGGGACGTAGCTATCTGTAGTGGCATAGGAAACTTCGTTGCACTTCTTGCTCTGTGTATTTTTCTGCATTTAAACTCTTGTACAGTACCGAAGCAAAATGTCGATGCTAGAAAAAGCAGATAACATAAAAGTTGATATCAAAATGTAGTACACATAAATAAATGACTTAGAAACGGTGTGTGGTGAAATGCTGAAGCATAGATTGGCCTGGGAGGAAGGTAGAGTCCCGGAGGATTGGAAGTCAGGTATAATTATTCCTCTGTACAAAGGAAAAGGGGAAAAAGAAGTATGTGGTAATCACGGGGGCATTTGTCTTCTTAGTGTAATAGGAAAAATATATGGTAGGATACTTATTGACAGAGTTAGGGAAATAACAGAGGAATTAGTTGGAGAAGAACAGGGAGGTTTTAGGAAAGGAAGAGGTTATGTAGATCAGATATTCATTCTTAGATCTTTAGTGGAAAAGTTTCTAGAGAAGGGAAAGAAGTTGTATGCGGCCTTCATGGATTTGGAGAAAGCATTTATGACAGGGTGGATAGACAAGGAGAGTGGAAAGTATTAAAAGTGTATGGAGCAGATGGGAAGTTGTTGATTGCCGTGAAGAGTATGTATGAGAGTGTTAAGGCTGCAGTGCGTGTGGATTGTGCACTGTGTGAATTTTTCTATTTGAAAGTTGGATTGAAACAGGGATGTGTCATGTCTTCATGGCTGTTCAATCTGTATATGGATGGGGATATAAAAGAGATACAAGGTAGGCCAGTGGATGTTGGAGTGGCCCTAGTGAGAGGTCAGTGTTTGGAAACTCCCTGTACTGTGTTGTTAAGTGAAGACGGAGGGGAGCTGCAAGACTTGGTGGATGAGATTGGGAAAGTGTGTAAGAAACTGAATCTAAAGGTGAATGTAGGGAAAAGTAAAGTTATGGTCTTCGAGAGAAGTGAAGTCAGTGAATGTATAGTGAGGTTGGATGAGGAGGAAATGGAAAATGTAAGCACGTTTAAGTAGCCTACCTGGCTAGTGTGATGAGTAAGGATGGAAGTTTATAGGGTGAAGTGCTTGAAAGGATACAACAAGGAAGAAAGGTTGCTGGTTCCTTGAAAGCAGTGATAAGAAACAGGGAAGTGAGCATGGAAGTGAAAAAGTTATTACATGACAATACTGTCATACCAACTCTAACATAATTAAGGAAGTGAAGCTTGGACGTTGTTGGAGGGACAGAAGTCATGAGTGAGAGCAGTGGAAATGAGTTATTTGAGAGGAGCATGTGGAGTCACATGGAGAGACAGACTGACAAGTGAGGAAGTGAAGGAGCGTTGTGATGAGGATGTGGATGTGATAGGAAGCGTTAGGAGAAACACACTGATGTGGTTTGGCCATGTGGAGAGGATGGAGAGTGAGCGACTGACGAGGAGAGTGTATGTGAGTGAGGTGGAGGAGGGGAGAGGGAGGGGGAGGCCGAGGATGAGTTGGAGGGATGGAGTGGAGAGGTATATGAGAAAGGGGGGTGTGAGCTGGGAGCAGGGCAGTGAAATGGCGGGGGACAGGGCGACGTGGAGGCGATTTGTCTGTGGCCACCCCTTACGGGATTAAGGAGTCTGGCAATAGATAGACTGCTAGATAGAAACGGTGCTACGAAGTGTTCATGCCACCTAGAATTCGGCAACATACTTATTGTGAAGATACAGCTTCCTCTCGCCATGGGCCCTCTAAATACATGATCGCATATGTGATGTAAGACCTTCAACATTATCCTGTATTTCTGTCTTTTTTCATTGCAATATGACTTCCTTTAGGCGATATAAGCAATGGTTTGTCCATCTGTATTAGTCAAGAGGTTAATAAAGGCTATACTTTATTGCTAGTTTGAGCAGTTTCTCCTAAGCTGATTAATACTGTATCGGTGAGCTGGTGACAAGGCTAAAATTGTAATGAACGTCACCGTATTGAAGGAAACTGACACTGGGTGCACGATTTCAAGAACTAAGATATTCTGAAGAACATTATCTAGGGTCCCCAAATGTTGCTGCCACGAAGGGATGATATAGAAGCCTAACCCTGCCGAAATACACACTTCATTTATAATTTGCTCTCTCAGGTTGATTTTGTTCAGCATAGGGGAGATTGTTTTGACCGGGAACGGATATTACCTTTAAACAGGCTTCATTGTTACAGATCCTCTCCAGGTTGATCAAAATCATCTGGAGATATCAAGAATTAAATATAAAATACGTCCTCTGGTTGAAGGGATTAAAGCTCCACCTAAGATAAGCCAAATTAAGAACCAAATTTTCTGAGCGGCGCATTACAGAGAAAGTCGTGATGAAGGCTTTAAAAACAAAGACCCGTGGGGAATAAATCCGTGCTTATCATGAAATAGCGTGGCGGCTGTTATCACTTTACCTTATCAGCAACGGCGACCAAAGTGTGTGTGGATATTGCTCTATCGAGAGTATTTAGTCATTGGATATATTTGTTACACTATTTTCATTTTAACGACCTGAAATTGCTGTCTCTCAGTCTAAAATGCTGAGCTTTAGCTCGAGATCAAAGTAGAGTAAGAATATACTGCTACTTGCGCAGGCACCAAAAAAAAAAAAAAAAAAAAAAAATGCTATGGAAAGGATATACAGCCATATTATTGTCTTATTCTACCACCGTGTTACAGGAAATAAACTGCAAAATTGCTAAAATCTCCATTAATTTAAGGTGAAGGAAGCGGAGTTATGAGGGAGGAAAATGAAAGTAACTGTAATGATAACTTCTTGTGTGGCGGGGTGAGGCTCGGGGTGAAAGGTGGCTGATGGAGAAAAAAAAAGGGGAGGGGGAATGAGCAAGAGGTGAACTTATTGCGGAAAAAAAGGCAGGAAAAATATAGCATTAAGCCTTTGTTCAAGCAGCCTTCCACACCCTAATATGCAAAGGTCTCAGGGTAGTTGAACTTTAGCCAGTTTATTCATGAACAAATTCTTGTAAGCAGGTGATATTTGTCATCTGTCGAAGTGTGTGTGTGTGTGTGTGTGTGTGTGTGTGTGAGAGAGAGAGAGAGAGAGAGAGAGAGAGAGAGAATATGCGTTGAGTGAGAGATGTGTCAATGTTAGTTATATTTTAGATGTTCCATAATGCCTGTCTTGTTCAGCACAATGACTGTCCAAACACCGTAAAATGACAAAAATTAATAGAGGAATGTCGTAGTGCGTATATGAATATTATGTTTTTTTGCTGTACGATATGCAAAGAAGTGAATGCAAGGGAAACATGAAACACTCGTCTTTATCTACAACCTAAATATCTGAGGGGCCAACCTGCTGGGATTAAGGCGTCTCCCTGTTGATAGATTGATGGAATTATAGACAGAGAAGTAGACAGATAAACACAGATATACAGACAGATGAACTGACTGACAGGAAAATTAATAGACGGAAGACATATAGACTGATGAACAGACATAGATAGGTAGAAAGATGGACAGGTAAATAGATACTTAGATAATAGACAAGATGATGCTGTTTCTTTCTACGTGTCTGTCTCAACAATCTCTCTCTCTCTCTGTCTGTCTGTCTCTCTGTCTCTCTCTGTCTCTCTCTCTCTCTCTCTCTCTCTCTCTCCCCTTGCTTGTATGATTTATGAGCACTAAGAAAAACTAGCCGTTCTGCCTAAACAAGAGAGAGAGAGAGAGAGAGGACACAAACACCTAATCGCATTCTCCTGGGCAAATCAGGCTCCCAGTACCTATTTTTTGTAAGATAATTCTACATATACTGCGCTGATGTGATATGACCTCCTTCTCCCCCTCTTCCTCCTCCTCATCATCATAATGATCTCTCTCTCTCTCTCTCTCTCTCTCTCTCTCTCTCTATATATATATGGGTGCGCTTGTGTGTATATGTACAGTACACACACACACACACACACACACACACACACACACACATATATATATATATATATATATATATATATATATATATATATATATATATATATATATATATATATATATGTAGTTAGAGCGCTCCGCTCTAACCGTAGGGTCGGAGGATCGAATCCACCCAAGGGTCATTGGTAGACATCAGGAAGGGCATCCGTTCATAAAATGCTACACGCTCCAAACCAAAGTCCTCTACCCAGGGGCAACGCCTTGGCCCGTGTCCAAAAAAGGGGTACCTGGCGTAAAACTCACTTTTATATATATATATATATATATATATATATATATATATATATATATATATATATATATATATATATGGAGCCTCAGTGGTAAAGTGTGCGTTTTCGTACACTGAAGAACGAGGGTTCGCGTCCCGCCTGGGTAATAATCTTTGGGAGCGTTCTTCTGGCCATGCACTGCATTGGCGGACACAAGGGGTGCTGTGGTTGAACCAGTGTCGCTTACTAATGTGTATGGTTGCACCCAGCCAGCTTGTGCGGGCCGATTACACTTGGTTCACAGACTACACACACATCCAAAGCCACTCTAACACAACAATTACACTTATATATGATTAATAATTCATATCTATCTTTCTCTCTATCTATCTATATGTATATATATATATATATATATATATATATATATATATATATTTCTATCTATCTATCTATCTATATATATATATAAATATAAATATATATATATATATATATATATTTACTCTCTCTCTCTCTCTCTCTCTCTCTCTCTCTCTCTCTCTATATATATATATATATATATATATATAAATATATATATATCTATCTATCTATCTATCTATCTATCTATCTATCTATCTATATATATATATATATATATATATATATATATATATATATATATATATATATATATATGTGTGTGTGTGTGTGTGTGTGTGTGTATGTATATATATATATATATATATATATATTGTTACATAGCCTATGATTTCATCATCCTTTGTGTAATTTTAACGCACAGTATGCTGCATGTTTGATCACGAGCGTGTTCTGCCTCAGTCCCCCCCTTCTACTGTTATAGTAGAGTAAGTCGTTCTCTCTGTTGTCCAGAGCGGGATTGTCAACTCTATGTCCCCATGGCTTCATTTGCGCGTCCTTATTACAAGTTGTATCAAGCTCTCCTGGCTCCTATATAATGAGCTCAGTCTCTGCATCATTGCCACTTAGATCTGCTCCTCATTTTGTTCACATCTCTGTCCTCCCCTGTACAGATATTATTATTGTGAGTGCTCAAGAAATCTCCAACCATCTAGCAGCTGTGTGTGATTTGAGTATAACTGTTGTTGCATTTTTTCTTGTACTGTATAGCATAAGTTTAATTTGTAGGCTTAGTGAAGTTTTTGTAATTCATGTATGGATTTTTATGTCAGTCATTTTTGATAATAGTTTGTATCTGTAATAATTTATCTGGCATTCACTGAGTATTATCTGGTATCTCATTTTATCAGGGCTGACTTAGATAAATTTACTCTTGCTAACTTCGTGTTAATAGAGGCTATTGCAGTTAACCATATATTTAACCTGTTTATTTGCCATTACATTATCCTTATGAGTTCTGAATGTTTTGTTGTTAGTTTGAGCATTAAACTTTAACTTGTAATTTTACCTAACTCTTTTGTTTTGAACCTGGAACTTTACGGGACAGTAGTGACTCTTCGTATTCTCACTTAAAGTGTACATTATCTTTCTCTGTTCTGTAACATAAATTTGGCGACCTCTCATCAGGATATTCAGGATATTATCATAAGGATATTGTTTGATATTTTGTGACTGTGATATATTCATGATGGCTACTATTTCTACACTTGATGAAGCCAAAGATTTTTTGTCAAATGTGCAAACAGTGTGTGATATAGAAAACAGAACAAAGAATGAACTTAAGCTCGTTGCTCAACAATTGGGAATTGCAGTTCACTCTCATCATTCTAAGGATCAAATTGTTGGCATGATTAATAAAAGCTTGTTTAATGTAACTCCTCCAAATGAGCAAACGCAGATTGAATTAGCTAAGTTACAGCTAGCTCTGCAGGAGGCTCGTGCTAAAGAAGCTGAATTTCAGGCAAATGCTAAGCAGGCGGAGTCTCAGGCTCGTATTCAGGAGGCTGAATTTCAAGCACGTGCTAAGGAGGCTGAGTCTCAGGCTAAGGAGGCGGAATCTCAGGTTCGGATTCAGGAGGCACAGATACAGGCTCAGGCACAAATTGAACTTGCCAGGATTCAGGCAGACCATGAGTATCGCATGAAACAAGGTGGAACTGGATCATCTAGCTCTGATGATTTTGATGTGGCTAAAAATGTTAAACTTGTCCCTCCTTTTAATGAATCTGATTTAACAAAGTATTTTCAGTTGTTTGAGAGGGTAGCTACAGGTTTTAATTGGCCTAAGGAGTATTGGACAGTACTCCTTCAAACTGTTCTCACCGGTAAAGCTCAAGTAACTTATGCATCTTTGCCTCAGGATCAGTCTGATAATTATGATGTAGTTAAGAGCTTGATTCTTAAGGCCTATGAGCTTGTTCCTGAAGCCTATAGAGTAAAATTTAGGACAACTTACAAGCAAGATAAGCAATCCCATGTTGAGTATGCAAAAATCAAAGAAGATCTGTTAGAGCAGTGGTTAAATTCTAAGAATGTGGATTCTGATTTTGGTAAATTTAAGCAGATGATTTTGCTGGAGGATTTCAAAAGGTGTATTTATAAAGATGTAAGCCTATATCTTGATGAGAAAAGAATAGATAATTTGTCTGATGCTGCCGTTTTAGCTGATGAGTATGTTCTCACTCACAAGAGATATTCTAGAAAAAAAGGGAAAGCTGAGAGTAAGTACGTTGCCTCTACTCAGAGTACAGGTAACAGGAAAGAGAATAAGGATGATGTTTCTCAGGAAGTAAATACCAGCTTCACCTCTAGATTTCAGAAAAGTAAATGTACTTATTGTAGTAAGCTTGGTCATACTACGGAGAGATGTTTCAGGAGACAGCGTGATGTGAACAAAAAGGAGTCTTTAAATATTCAGTCAATTGGTCTAGTGTCCACTCTTGAGAGTTCCCAGAATTCTTTAACTGAGTTAACTGAACCTACTTTGAGGGGTAACTTAAATTCTCATGATGGAGCTCCTCTTTTGAGCAGTAACGTGGGTGACACTCTCAAGAGTCCATGTGCTAATTTCCTGTCTGATGGTTTTGTCAGTCCTCTGGACAGTAATGACAGGAAATCAGTTAAAATATATCGTGATACAGGTGCTTGCCAATCCCTTATGCTGACCAGTGTTCTAGGCTCTAATTTTAATTCCTCTGATGAAACTGTAATCTTACAAGGTGTAGGGAATAATTACTTCTCTGTCCCTCTGTGCAGAGTGAATTTAGAGTCTGGTTTTGTTAATGGTTCTGTTATGGTTGGGTTGGTTGAGACACTCCCAATGTCAGGTGTAACTTTCTTAC
The DNA here is from genome assembly GCF_032717465.1 of Coenobita brevimanus. NCBI lineage: Eukaryota > Metazoa > Arthropoda > Malacostraca > Decapoda > Coenobitidae > Coenobita > Coenobita brevimanus. The sequence goes on from NC_136966.1 coordinate 7,597,199, forward strand.
TTGGAAATGATATTGGTGGAAGTCAAGTGTGTCCAGCTCCTCAGTTGTCTAGTGAGCCAGTGGCTGCAGCCCAGGATTGTGATGTCCCTGATGTGTTCCCTGCATGTGCTGTCACTAGGGCTAAGTCTAAAGTTACTGGTGATTTAGAGGATAATGATGATGATGATGTTATCCTAGCTGACACTTTTCTTGCTAATTTGGACCACTCACCAGATGAGGCAGTACCCCGTAGTGTTGATAATTTGTCTCGTCAAGAGTTGGTTGAGTTGCAGGTTGCTGACCCTGAGTTGAAAGGTCTAGCTAACTCTGCTTGCAGTGAGGAAGAGTCAGCTGGTGCTTCTACTTGTTATTATGTAAAGTCAGGAGTACTTATGAGGAAGTGGAGACCCCCAACAGCATCAGCCGACTGTGAATGGGAGGTTGTACATCAAGTTGTCATCCCTCGTGTTTGTAGGCAGGATATCATTAGAGTGGCTCATGATTCCAGTTTGGCAGGACACCTTGGAGTGAGGAAGACTGTGGCACGCATTTTGAAACACTTCTACTGGCCAGGTATCTTCAGGGATGTTTCCTGGTATTGTAAGTCTTGTCACACCTGTCAAGTTGTGGGGAAGTGTAATCAGACCGAAAAGGTTGCACCTCTAGTTCCCATTCCTCCTTTTGAGGCGCCTTTCACCCGTGTGTTGGTGGATATTGTGGGCCCTCTTCCTAAGACTTCTTCAGGATTTTCTTATGTGTTGACCCTGATTGATATGGCTACTCGTTATCCTGAAGCCATTCCACTTAGAAATATCTCAGCAAAGAACGTGGTTAAGGAAATGCTAGGGTTCTTCACAAAGTTTGGTCTGCCCAAGGAGGTACAGTCAGACCGGGAAGTAATTTCATGTCAAACGTTTTCAAGCAGTCTCTGAAAGAGTTGGGCATCACCCAGATCACGTCTTCAGCTTACCATCCCCAGACCCAAGGAGCGTTGGAGAGATATCATCAAACACTCAAATCAATGCTCAAGAAATACTGTTTGGAACATCAGAAAGACTGGGATAAAGGTCTTCCATTCGTTGTGTTTGCTGCAAGAGAATCTCCAAATGAATCACTGGGCTTCTCACCTTTTGAACTACTGTTTGGCCATGAAGTAAGAGGACCCCTTAAGCTACTCAAGGAATGCTGGCTGTCGGAGGAAGATGACGTCAACCTGCTGGAGTATGTGATGAAGTTCAAAGAACGGCTGTCCACTGCTTTACAGGTGGCGAGAGAGAATTTAGGAGCTGCTAAGGAGAAGATGAAGACTTGGTATGATAAGAAGTCCAGGTTACGCCACTTTCAGCCAGGAGATCAGGTTTTGATTCTGCTACCAGTTCATGGGCAACCTCTTCAAGCCAAGTTTAGTGGTCCTTATTTCGTGGAGAAGAAACTCAGTGATGTCAGCTATGTCATCGCCACACCAGATCGTAGAAAGAGCAAGCAACTATGTCACATCAACATGCTAAAGTTATATCACAAGCGGGACGAAAATAATCCAGTCTGCACTGTAGCTGTTCCACCCGAGTCTGCAAGTGAAGCTCTCCCATGCAGTATGAGCCTGAGTGATAGTTTGGGGAAGAATCCTGATATCATGAATGATCTCCAGACTAAGCTTTCTCATTTACCACCCAAGGAAAGGCAGGAGTTTTCGGCATTACTGCAGGAGTACCCGCAAGTGTTCCGTGCCACTCCAGGAAGAACCACTGTGTTGATGCATGATGTCGATGTTGGAGACGCAAAGCCAATTAAATTGCCTCCTTGCCGTGTGAACCCAGTGAAAGTTCCTCTCATCCAGAGGGAGCTTGGCTACCTGTTGGACCACAAGATGATTGAGCCCTGTCAGAGCGAGTGGAGTTCTCCTGTCACTCTGGTCCCTAAGCCAGGTGGGTCACAGAGGCTTTGCATCGACTACAGACGTGTTAATCAGATGGCCAAAACAGACACTTGCCCTCTCCCTCGCGTGGAGGATTGCATAGACAAGATCGGAAAGGCTAGGTACATAGGTAGGTTTGGTTTGTTAAAGGGATACTGGCAAGTGCCTGTGACTGAACGTGCTAGGAAGATCTCATTTTTTGTAACATTAGGAAAGACCTTTGCATGGTCTGTAATGCCAGATACAGATTGTTTTAGAGTAATAAGAAATTTCCTTTGTAAATTTCTTTTTTCTTTGTGGGGAGGTGTTACATAGCCTATGATTTCATCATCCTTTGTGTAATTTTAACGCACAGTATGCTGCATGTTTGATCACGAGCGTGTTCTGCCTCAGTCTCCCCCTTCTACCGTTATAGTAGAGTAAGTCGTTCTCTCTGTTGTCCAGAGCGGGATTGTCAACTCTATGTCCCCATGGCTTCATTTGCGCGTCCTTATTACAAGTTGTATCAAGCTCTCCTGGCTCCTATATAATGAGCTCAGTCTCTGCATCATTGCCACTTAGATCTGCTCCTCATTTTGTTCACATCTCTGTCCTCCCCTGTACAGATATTATTATTGTGAGTGCTCAAGAAATCTCCAACCATCTAGCAGCTGTGTGTGATTTGAGTATAACTGTTGTTGCATTTTTTCTTGTACTGTATAGCATAAGTTTAATTTGTAGGCTTAGTGAAGTTTTTGTAATTCATGTATGGATCTTTATGTCAGTCATTTTTGATAATAGTTTGTATCTGTAATAATTTATCTGGCATTCACTGAGTATTATCTGGTATCTCATTTTATCAGGGCTGACTTAGATAAATTTACTCTTGCTAACTTCGTGTTAATAGAGGCTATTGCAGTTAACCATATATTTAACCTGTTTATTTTGCCATTACCTTATCCTTATGAGTTCTGAATGTTTTGTTGTTAGTTTGAGCATTAAACTTTAACTTGTAATTTTACCTAACTCTTTTGTTTTGAACCTGGAACTTTACGGGACAGTAGTGACTCTTCGTATTCTCACTTAAAGTGTACATTATCTTTCTCTGTTCCGTAACAATATATATATATATATATATATATATATATATATATATATATATATATATATATATATATATATATATATATATATATATATATAATAAAATTAATATTTATGTATCTATCTGGTTATCTATCAGTCTTTAGGCCTATATCTTTCTCCATCCTCCCATCTATCTATCTGTATCTCTATCTATCTGTCTATCTCTGGTTTATTATGTCATGCCTTCCCTTCCTCTCCTTCATCTAAATTTCGCCTCTTCTCTTCTCCCTCGTCTCCATTCTTCTCTACCCATCTCCAGCCCTTCTTTCCTTCTCCCTCTTACCATATTCCTTACGCTCTTAATCCTTGCCATCTGGTGGCGTGTTTCTTTTTTTATTCTTTTAAACCGTCAACGATATTACACAGTTAAGGAAGAATCTGTGCACTATTTTCGCTTTAACTTGCCGTAAGTTGCTATTCCTCTATTTTGAATGTTGCTTTATACTTTACAGTAACAAGAATATAATGCTAATCACGAAGTAGTGCGATGGAAAGGATGTGGACCCGTAGTATTGCCAATTTCTGTCACTGAGCTAGAGGAAGACTGCAAAAAACGAACATCTGGGCAAAGGTGAAAGAACTGCAGTAGTGATGGAATAAATCAATGATATATATATTCTGCCCCCTGTTGGCTGAAATACCTTCCCTAAGCTGGATAACAATGCCTGATAGCAAGAATAAAATAAACATCTCATCAGAGTGAAATGGTCGGTTCTCTCCCCTACTAAATCAATTTTATGCTGCCCGTCTATGTTCTTCATTATTTGTGTCAGTGTTGGAAAGTGACACCTTCACAGGGTGGCGCCTAAATGACAGGGCGGTGGAGCTGTCGGGGTCTTTAAGCGTCCCTAGATCCTCTCCCTATCCCTCAAAAGAGGATGGTGGACTGTAGGAGCAAGACAGCTTTAACCTGCAGTTCACCGGGTTCACATCCAGATAAGCTTAGGGATGAAGCTACGGCTCCTACTACTATTACTACAACTACACTACTACTACTACTGCTACTACTGTTACCACAACCACAACCATCACCACTTCTATTACTACTACAAATGCTACTTCCTGTGTCTCCCTATATTATTTTAAGTATTCTACCCTTCTTCCCCCTCCTACATGTCTTTCCTTCCTCTCCTCTGCACTTCTCATATCCATTTGTATTTTCTCCTGTCCCCTTCCCTCAACACTCCCACTTTTCCCTTCCCTTCTTACTCACCCTATGTGCTCCCCTTCCATACATCATCCATTTCACTGCGTTTGCTACTTCGTGGTCAGTTTCAATGTAGGTGGATGTGAAAAGTGTGGTGGTGAGAGAGAAAGAGAGAGAGAGAGAGAGAGAATCTTGGTACCCCTCTCTACTACATGCATAGTTTCGTTTCAGAGGGCCTGCATTCTGTTATTCCATTTCTCGATCGTTTCATGCTGTTGCTATAGTTTTTATTTTTCTTGTTAATTTAGACAAATATGAGGCCTGTTTTTACTACTTTTTAGCACTTTACATTTTAGTAACATACAGTTCACCGTCATTATGTAGATTCGTTATTAATATGCCTTGTTCTTGATACATATTTCACCTCTTCATTGCGATGGCGTTTCTTGTTTTATTCAGGAGCCATCAGATGATATTACTCAGCTTCGTAGGAACCTCATCATCATTATTGTCAGTCTAATCCTATGTTCATGTTCCTGAATGGGGTGGGTAGGATTAAAAAATGGGAAAATGGAAAACACAAGGTATGAAAACAATAATATCAGCGGAGTTAAATGGGTCACATCCCAATCATTAACCTATTTTGCCTGACGATGTAATTATGTATTTCTTATGTAGATGATCAGTTGTGACAAGTGGAAATGTTAGGTGGGAGAAAGACACAGGTTAGTGCTTGGAATTTTTATCCCAAATTTTTAATTTCCAGGAAAATTCTGCGAGCATCAACACGAGCGGTTTTGTTTGTACAAGATACCATCTTTACGATCTGCAAATGGTATGGTCGCATTCGTAAGTCCTTATTTAAGATTCTCCGCACAGGTGCCTGTGGAACACCACATTATGCACTGTGACGCCGGGTTGATTTTTTAGGGCTGAGCAAGAACGCTTCTTGTGCAATTGCAATGTTTGTATGGGAACGGCCTGTTCGTGGTCGACCACTGTTCACTTTGTAATCATCAGCAACTGAGTCAGTTTTGACGAACTTCTTGTAAACTCGATAAATGGTCAGTCTCGAGGGCGGGTCACAGTTGAAATGTTCTGCATATTTCATTTAAACCACTGTAGGTGACTGGAAGACCTCCATCCAAGCAGTGACCTTCCACCTTTGTTCCAAAGGCAATCGCGTTGCCATTTCATTCGACTGCAAAGAAAAGAAAAGAATATAATTACATACATTTACAAATTCTTCATATAAGTGTTTTGAAGCACTCTGTATATATTCAGCTCATCTATCAGTCCAGCTATCCATTCGTCCATCTATCTGCCTGTCTACCTTTTAGTCTTTTTTGTCCTATCAGGAGCTTAGGGGCTTGGGGAGGGGCTACTCACTTTCATCATTCATGGCAAGGTGATTATAACCCCATACGTCTCAGGTGCACAGGTCAGTCACATAGGGTATAGTCCTGCTCGCCAGTGAGTGGCATTATGCGAGCAATAAACTCCAGCCACCACTCTGATATGAACCCTTCCCATCACCATCCGGTTGGAGCACCTTAACACACCAAACTATCAGGTGTTAGTCAATATCCCTTCCACCTTTTTACATTATAAACACGTCAGCCTGCCATAAAGTTAAGGCAACGAGCAATGAGGCCTTTCATAAGACTCAGTACTTTCATTATTTTTCCCATCAGGCACATAGAACACAGACGCTTCCCCAGCCGAGTCCATCAGATCCCATTCTGGAAGACCAAAGTAATGGAGAAGCATCACGCGCAGAGGATCGAATTCTAGATGGCATAGGAGGCTTCGTAGCACCATTTCTGTAGGTATCTAGCTGCATATTAAACTATGCCCAACCATTTTCAAAAGTCTTTATATATTTTCGGTATCATACAAAAAGATACTGATGCGTCGCTTGGAGAACATATCGCTAAGGAAGAGGTTTTATGAATACTCCAGATCCAATGAGAATACCTTCCCGGTTACGAATGCAAATCTGCTGTGACTATACTCATGGGCGAGGGACATAAACATGGGTGTTGGGAAGGACAAACTGCGTGTTAACGCAGTGTTTTGGTTACCTTAATGCTATGACGTCAGCTGTATTTTTGCTATCACTAACCGATCATATACAGTATAATTCACTAAGGACCTCTTGCTGTGAAGGAATTAGTGAAAAACATATAAACCCCCATAAGCTGAATGAATTTGTTGTGGAAAGGTTAAGTAAGGAATACGTATACTCGTATAAACCTCCAGTTCAATATATTTCTTCTAGGCAAAATAAAACATATTGAAGGTAGAAGGAATAAAATATAAGTCAAAGGACAGAGAGGTTAGGAAGGGAAGGGCAATTGGTGAGCGACGGTGGATGGCGGAAGGGAAGGGGACTGTGGCAAGGAGACAGACTATTCATTCATATATCTATCTGTCTATCTATCGATCTATTTATCTATAGCCACACGGTCTAATCCCAGAAAAGGTGGCCACAAACTAATCCTCTCCATGTCACCCTGGCTCCCTATCTCTCCATGCCACACCATCCTCATTTATAAACGTCACCACTTCTTCCTCTAAGTTCATTTTTAGTTGCCCACCTCCCTTTTCCCCCCTGCACTTCATTAAAAGCCAAGAGGCCTTAACCAATTCATGGTCGAAATAATTTTAGTATTCTATTTCATCTAACGATAGATTTTTCTTCACCTGCAAGTATGCAAAGGACCCGAAGTGATACATTAATTCGGTACAGTGAAATCATTTTGATTTTGTTCTTGCTTTTTCCAAACGACTTTATCTAGTTCAAGCATTTCAAAATAGAAAAGTTTGATGCATTCTTCACTCACTCTGTCGCTACCAGGGAATGTTGGAGAGGGATGCCTTCACGTGGTAGCATCGATATATCCTGGCACTAGAGTCCACTGCCTGGTTATAAAAAAATGTCCCTTATTCCCTGTCGCAGGAATTAGGGAATGGTGATTACAGGTGAAGGGCAACTTCAGTCTGCAGGTTACTGAGTTCGCATTCAGATGAGGCGGGGACAATAATAACAACAGCAACAACATAGATTGCCTCCCCCCCCCCACATAAAAGGATGGTGGTTGTAAGAGTATTAAAATGTCGTTGTACCAGATTTTTAAAAGAGATGAGTCACAGATGAAAGGCCAAAAGGACAGTGTGACGCCCTTTACTTCCATCCTATTAGGAGGCTCCCAAAAACCTCTTCCTCAGCGATATATTATGCATACTGTGCCTTCTTGTTCTCTTGTAAACTCTTTTGGTCTCTTGATTTCCAAGGTCGATTGAAAAATGAGTTTATTAACAAGCCTTGTTCAAAAATTAAAAAAATAAAAACTAAGAGAAAGGTGTTAAGAAGCGTCCATAACTGCCGAGACTACGGTGCTAATGAGAGGGAATGTCAGAGAACCTCGGGGGCAGCACGTCAGAGTGTGTGATGGAAACATCCACTGAGGCAGAGGTCGGTGAGGTGGCAAAAAGCAGAACACACGTAAACCTCACATACTGATAGTATACAACACCCATGAGTTTGCCACAGGGGCTCATCTGCACTAATCATTTTAAAACGAAAGTCGTATTTCCTTTTTCAGTACGGTACTCTTCCGCATGGGGATTAGTAAAAAAATGCTTCAAAACCTTTCAGTCCGATGGAGTCATTTGAGTTTATTCTTGCTACCTCCAGACGACTTTATGAAATTCAAGAAAGACATCTTGCATGAAAGAGGTTTATAACGGCTATAGCTAAAAAGTCTTTTCTAAGCTTAATAAGACCGCCTAAAAGTCGCAAAAAAAAAAAAAAAAAAAATCTGTGTGAAAGGGAATACTACCGACCCATTAACAAGTTTCCCTCAAAGTGAATAAATTCGTGGGCAGGAAAAATATAGTGGGAGAATATGGTGGTGAAAGGATGAACAGAGACTGACTAATTCCTACTCTACTGGAGGCTGGCCCTAGTATGAATACAGTAGTCCGGGGGTAGCAAGAACAATAAATAAATAAATAAATAAATAAAACTCAGGCGTCTTGGGACTCGAACGTCTCAGCCCTTCATGGCCATAGTTCTTACCTTGGCCTTGAGTTTCGTCGTATTGTAGCATAATTCACGCAGCTCGGTGGCAGAAAACGACAATATTCAGGTTCGCCGTTTAATGTGGAAGGAAAAGTAAGAAACTACGTCGTCGGATCAACCACTTCAGTCGGATGACGTAATTCACATCTTATTCTTGTTATCTCTACACTAATGGTTCCCAGTCTTTTTCTTCCTTTGGCCCCGGATTCAACACAATAACATCTGTGCCTCCCCTCCCCCCCCCCCGTCCCGAACTTGATACAAACATTTGTGGATTTCCTCTACATTTAAGTCTGAAGAATTAAAAAACAAAACAAAAAGCGACGGCACCCAAATAAACATATTGGGTACAAGACAATATCAACTGGAGTGATTAGATATAAAATGCAGTGCATGCATAGAAACGAACAACCAAAAGGTTTGATACTTAACATGTGTGGAAGAAACGTTTTGCAGAGAAAGGTAGACATAACTGAAACACCCCGACAGCCAATTTACTGATGCCAAAGTCAAACTCTCTCATTCTCTTCTTTACGGAAGGGTCTCGCGGAGGAGTGGCTTCTACGTCTGATAAATTAATCTTGCATTGGCTTTAAGTATGCTCTGAACAAAATGGTTGACAGAAGATTCTTCACAAATACTGCCTCCGGAAAATGAATGCATAGTTCTCTCACCATTGACTTCTTATACTAGAGGTTATCTCATGGCCTCCAGTTTGAGAACCGTGCTCTATACAATTTCATTTTACCTAAGGAAACACTTTTCAAACTGGAGGAGTTAAATGTAGTTTCAATAACCCTTTAACTACAAGAGTGCTCTCCTAGGCAGTCAATAATCATCTAGTGGCTGGGCAAATAATGCAAAACTCTTCACCATATTGAGGTTAATCCATAACGAATCACAACCCACCTCGGAGCTAGAGAGAGAGAGAGAGAGAGAGAGAGAGTAGTCATTCGGTGTTTGACGATAATTTACGAGAGTTTACAATAAATATGAACATACACGTATATGGGTGTATTATGAACCTGCATTAAAATTCGGTTTATATACTGTGGCATCATTAGCCAGGGTTCGTGACAAGAGGCCGTAAATCACAGTTGCGAGTCTATGTTGATGCCAGGGTGTGGTGGGGTCAGCTGCAATTACACGTAGTTAGGCGCTCTTTAGGCGCTCTGTAGTTAACACCACCACTAAACCTTATTATCTTAGTGCAAATACTTGGAAACTGTATGAGGCGCAGGTTTTGGTATCATTTGTACTCTATTCCACTCTTACCTTGTTGACGCCACCCATACACCAATATCTAACGAATGACTACATCGCATTCCCCTCTGTCCACTCATACACCGATATCCCTCTGTTTAACTTCATTTACACCTATCTTGTCCAATGTTGTGTAAATATTGAGAAGCCTCATGACACACAGGATTTGGAGGAACGTTTTTTCTATTTCACACCTCTCATTGCCTGTACCCGCTCAGACCATTTCTTACTCCCTGATCTTATTGCTACTTTAGTTTATATCAATAATAAACCTTTTCTTTGTTGGGCAGACATTGATAAGCCACATGACACGAAAGCTTCGGGTGTAACAATTATGTAACGACAACGGATTGCATTATGTTACACTTGCTACAATTATGTAACTACAAACAATATGTAACAATTATGTAACAGTTGCATTAACAAGATGTAACTTTTATGTAACTTTAACTACAATTATGTAACTACAAACGATATGTAACAATTATGTAACGACAAACGATTGCATTATGTTACACTTGCCACAATTATGTAACTACAAACAATATGTAACAATTATGTAACAGTTGCATTAACTAAGATGTAACTTTTATGTAACTTTAACTACAATTATGTAACTACAAGCAATATGTAACAATTATGTAACAGTTGCATTAACAAGATGTACCTTTATGTAACTTTAACTACAATTATGTAACTACAAACAATATGTAACAATTATGTAACAGTTGCATTAACAAGATGTAACTTTTATGTAACTTTAACTACAATTATAAGGTTAACACAATTATGTAACAGTTGCATTAACAAAATGTAACTAGAATTATAAGGCCAACACAATTATGCATTACCACAATATTATGTAACAATTCATAAAATGTTACAATTATGTATTACTACAATGTTACTACAATGTAACAATTACAATATAATTATGTAACAATTCACAATGTTACAGTTATGTATTACCACAATGTTACTACAATATTATGTCATACAATTATACCACAATTCTGTATTACCAGAATCATCTTACAAGTTAGGTGAAATATTAGACATTACTAAAGGGATAACTCAATATGTAATGTAATAACCTAGCAGTATTACCATTGCACAATTATATGCGTATGTCTGTTATACATACACATCTTACAAAATGTCATACAACAACCATTGCATTTATTCAAATATGTATACAACTTGTTTAAAATGTAATATTACTAAATCATTGCAATTTACTATGAATACTATATGTATACAATATTATAATCAATATTATGTACTAATAGATTAGCATATGTCAATAATGATTGCTGTCGGAGGACCTTCAGCGGCATGGCCAAGCAATGTTATGAGTCCATATTATAATTACAAATCATAATAGATAAATAGATAAATAGATAGATAGAGAGACAGATAGAAGCAGCAAGTCAGATGATGAGAAGGTATTGTGTCTGCGAGAATCGAGCAGTGCTAAACATGCTTACACACTCTAATGCTTGATAGGCACACGACAGCGCCTCGTGACCATACACACACATACACACATACTCACACACAAGCTTCTAGAACATTCCAACAACAGCGTAACACACGTGACACGACCCCTGCTTCATCAGAATTTAGGAAGCAGAGCTCAGAAGGAGGTTAGCCATAGAACCGGCAGGTAGTAGGGAAAACGAGCTTAGCAACATGGAAGAGAGAGAGAGAGAGAGAGAGAGAGAGAGAGAGAGCGAGACAGGTAGCTCGCGGGACTCTACTTAACTTCACTCGTGTGTGAGAGACTTTGTTAATATTTCCAAGACTAATAAAAATAGTCCCATACTATTCTTTACCTCTCCTGTCATTGCATGACAAATGGGAACGAAGATTATCTACTAACAAAGCTACTCAAGTATAACAACTGCTCGTCCACAAGTCTAATATATATAGATATATATATATATATATATATATATATATATATATATATATATATATATATATATATATATATATATATATATATATACAGTATATATATAAGTAATTAACAAAACATGTCTACAAGTTTATACAGTCTTTTGTGACATTTGTACTTATCCACTCTTCAGTCCGTTCATTTTAACTTTGCCTAAAAATTGCTATCTCTTTATCTTCAATGGTGAGTTGTAAATATAGATTAAAACTAGAATATAATGCTAGTCACCAAGAAATACTGTAACAAAGGCTGTAGAGCCGTTATACTCGTGTTATCATATTTTACCTTTGAGTTACAGGTTAAGAGTATAAGCCGCAAAAAGATGCAAATCTCGCTCAGTTTAAGATCAACGAACTACGGTCTCTACAGCCTCATATCCATCCATAGCCAATCCATTCTTTCTCTCACCCACCAGCACCTACCTACAGTACTCCACAGTTCCACATACGGATACAGACCTCCTTGTGTTACTCTACATGACCCAACGGCTAGCACACTCACATCCACCTACACAATACTAGGATAAAGAGTACAGTCATAGGGTGGTCAGGACGATGGATAGGACATACAGGAGCCGTATCTTAACCACGCTTCTCTTTGGAGTAACTACGTTGCAGCCCTGTTAGAAATGAGAGCCGTTTCTGAACAGCTACCGCCACCACGATCATCATCACCACACCTACCATCAACACCACCACCACAGCCATAGTTACCACCACCACTGCCACAACTACCACCATCACCATCATCATCACAGCTACCACCACCACCAACATCACAGTACCACCATCACCGCCACCATCATCACAAGTACCACCACCACCACCATCACCATCAGACCTGCCACCCATCACTGCTATCACATGACAGCTACCACAGCCACCACCATCAACACCTCCACCTTAACCATCATCATCACCAACACCACCATCACCATCATCATCATCACAGCTACCACCACTACCACCATCCACACCACTACCTCAATCATCATCATCAACATCACCATCATCACTGTTATCATCACATTTACTACCACCACCACCACCACCACCATTTTATGCTGAATAAAATCGTCTGTTCGTAGCATCAGTAAAGTAGTACACATCAGACTGTAAGGTACAACAGCCCCCATCTCTCTCTCTCTCTCTCTCTCTCTCTCTCTCTCTCTCTCTCTCTCCAAAGACTCATGAAACTCCAGAGAAAAACCCCGGTTTCTCTTCCACGTGCGGTATCTTAACACAAATGGGGACAATTATTAGTATCCAAAACACCTCTTCAGAAAATATCAATCGCCATCAAACTGAAACTGGCCCATCTGGGAAGCAATTCCAACCATCCTGCCAAGTTTCATCAAAATTCTTTTTTCAAGATTTAGCTGCAGCACACACACACACACACACAGGGTTATTGTACATTAGATACCTGTCACACAGTAATACAAAATAATGCAGAATACTGTGTGAATGTGGAGCTGCATGAACAAACGCGGGCCGGTCACTGAGACTGGGATCCACAGACTGTTGTGACTGTTGATGCTAGGGACAATCCCAAACCTTGAAAGCCTATCGACGTGCCCTCTACCACAACGCTGTTAAGAGAGAAAGGTACCACCATCAATGGTATTCTAGGACAAACTTTACGAACATATTTGTGATCTATGACCTGTCTTATCTCCGGTTTGCTCTCGGAAAAAGACCTGGAGACGTGGGAAGATTGTGTACCCTCCTTTCCTTGTCGTTTTACTAAAACAGGCATGTAAAACTGCAATAATTTTCCTCTCGTAACCAAGATTTGTTTTTTGTTTGAGGAACAATAGACATGGCCAGACTGCACTCTTCCTACCTTTTCCCTCCTGTGAAAAACACGTTTTTTTTTTTTTTTTTCAAGGAAAATGGAACTAAAGACCAGAAGCCTGGAAACCTTTCCTTCCAAGGAAAAAACAAAAACAATACAAAAAAGAGCCAAATTCAAGGTTCGTTCATTTCGAGATGCCTGGACACACTGCGTTTGAAAGACTGGAGATCATAGGAAGTAGGAAAAACAGACAGAGGGAGACAGTTCCAGAGTTGACCTGTTGCATAAATGAAGGATTGGGAGTAACGGTTAACTCTTGCGTTAGAGAGCTGGACAGAAAAGGGATGAGAGTTTGTTGCTAGACGAGTGCTATGTGCCCGTCTTAGAGGTGGAGGGATGCATGCAGACAGTTCAGAGGAGCACTGACCATTGTAGTAGCGACAGAAAAAAAAAAGATACAGATGCAAAGATGTTACGACAGGAAACTGATTATACGTTTTTTGTGAATATGGACCCTGGTGATTGATATATGGCGAATACATCGAGGGAAGACAGATTCTGGAGGATCAGGTCCTAGGACCTTATGTTTCAATAAAACAGGCTTTAACCGTGTCAGGACTTCATATTATAATAATACAACTCATAGATAAATAGATAGATAGATAGATAGACAGATAGACAGATAGAAGCACCAAGCCGGGGGATGATGTAGGAAGTGTGTCAGCATGAATCGACCAAGGGAAACAGGCTTGCAACCCTTAAGTGAAGGAATGCTTGACGTGCACCGGAAGCAGAATATACACACAGACATACAGTGTTCTACAAGCTTCAACAACAGTATAGCCCACGTGACACGACTCTTGCTAAACGAGAATGTAGGAATCAGAGATCAGAAAGGGGCTAACCATAGAACCGACAGGTAGTGGAGAGAACATATAAGAAGAGGGGTCCGATGAGACTTAGTAAATTAAGTCCCTGTGAAATACATACGCTGCTCATCTTAGACTTTCTTTGAAGATAATAAGTCAAGATCAACTCCCTGTATTCATCTTTAATTCCTCCTCTTTGATTACCAAAATAACTTTAACCAAAACTCAAGCCTTACATATTACAAGACTAAGGAGTTACATATATATAAATGGTGGCTACGAAGTTTCTACAATATACACCAGCGAGGCCTGGGTTCGATTCCTGGCACGGGAACCAATTTATTGTAGAAACTTCGTAGCCACCATTTATATATATGTAGCTCCTTAGTCTTGTAATATGTAAGGCTTGAGTTTTGGTTAAAGTTATTTTGGTAATCGAAGAGCAGGAATTAAAGATGAATACAGGGAGTTGATCTTGACTTATTATCTTCAAAGAAAGTCTAAGATGAGCAGCGTATGTATTTCACAGGGACTTAATTTACTAAGTCTCATCGGACCCCTCTTCTTATATGTTCTTTCCACTACCTGTCGGTTCTATGGCTAGCCCCTTTCTGATTTCTGATTCCTACATTCTCGTTTAGCAAGAGTCGTGTCACGTGGGCTATACTGTTGTTGAAGCTTGTAGAACACTGTATGTCTGTGTGTATAAACTGCTTCCGGTGCAAGTCAAGCATTCCTTCACTTAAGGGTTGCAAGCCTGTTTCCCTTGGTCGATTCTCGCTGACACACTTCCTATATCATCCCCCGGCTTGGTGCTTCTATCTGTCTATCTGTCTATCTATTGTTACGGAACAGAGAGAGATAATGAACACTTCAAGTGAGAATACTAAAATCACTACTGTCCCGCAAAGTTCCAGGTTCAAAACAAAAGAGTTAGGTAAAATTACAAGTTAAAGTTTAATGCTCAAACTAACAACTAAACATTCAGGACTCATAAGGATAATGTACTGGCAAAACAGGTTACATATATGGTTAACTGCAATAGCCTCTATTAACATGAATTTAGGAAGAACAAATTTATCTAAGTCAGCCCTGATAAATGAGAAAACCGGATAATGCTCAGCTAAAGCAAGACATATTATTACAGATGCAAAATATTATTAATGATGGCTGACATTAAAAACTCCACATGAATCACAAAAATCCTTACCAGGCCCACGAATTAACGCCTTAGGCCATACAGTACAAGAAAAATGGTAACAACACTTATACTCAAATTATACAGCAGCTAGATGGCTGGAGATTTCCTGAGCACTCACAAAAATAATAATACACTCTACAGGGGAGGACAGAGATGTGAACAAAATGAGTAGATCTAAGTGGCAATAATGCAGAGACTGAGCTTATTATATAGGGGGCCGGCAGAGCTTGATTCAACTTGCAAGAAGGACGCGCAAATGAGGGCACAGAAGACGAAGAGTTGACACTCCTGCTCTGAACAACAGAGAGAACGACTTACTCTACTATAAGGGGGAGAAGGGGGGAGTAAGGTAGAATACGCAAGCCTGGTCACTATGGAAGCCACGAGGTGAACTGTGATCAAACATGCAGCACACTGTACGTTAGAATTATACAAAGGATGATGAAATCATAGGCTATGTAACACCTCCCCACAAAGAAAAAGAAATTTACAAAGGAAATTTCTTATTACTCTAAAACAATCGGTCTAAAGTCTAGATAAGCAATCTGCAATAACATTTTCTTTCCCCTTGACATGTTGTATGTCTAATGAATACTCCTGAAGAAGTAGACTCCATCTTGTCAATCTCTGATTTTTATCTTTAACCCACCCCGTCCCGACCACTTTCTCACCAATGGTACCCCCCAATCCCAACCATTTTTGGACCCAAATTTTTTTTGCTAAAACTTCCGCTTTTGGTCAGAAACAATGGTCAGTCACAAAAAAATTGTTCCCCGGGGTCCATAATTGCCTTAAACAGGTATGCCTTGGTCACACCTGGCACCGTGTTCTCTGTAGGTGGTCTGAGCCTCTAACGTTTTCTATGGTATTATAAGTCTGGGAAACCAATGAAAGTAAGTAGATATGTATTTATTACAAACATAAAAACATGTGATAAAAGAGTAAATTGGATTTTATACAAAAATAGAGCTGAAATAAGCATTGCACCATCGTGCGAAACGAGCAAAATCGGGCAGACTGGTCACGATGAATCACTAACATTCGAAAATCATGATACATACCATTTTTTTTACTTACATAATACTTCTACAATAACATTATACCATTTTACATTTTATTAAACTGTTTTTACATATTCACAGGCCTTTCGATAACATTTAGCGTAATGTTAGCGCTTATTTACGTAGTGAGTGAACTCGCTGTGACTGTTGTTTCAACTCGTATTGTGTTTTTTCTACTTACATAATACTTTCCTAATAACATTATACACTTTTCAACTTTATAGAACTGTTTTGAGATAATTTCAGGCCTTATGTAAATATTTAGGGTAATAATAGCGCATAATAACACACATGGTGAAGTCGCTATGACTACTATTTCAACTTACAACCTATTTTTGTACTTATATAATAATTCTCCACTAACATTGCACATGTTTACACTTGATATAATTGATATCACATAATTTCAGACCTTACGATTCAACTGAGCGTCATATTAGCGCATACTTACACAGTGAGTGTTATCGCGATATCATTTGTTTCATCTTACACTAGTATTCAACTTATAAATTACCTTACTACTAACATTACAACAAATTCCACTTTATATAATTCCTATCACATACTTACTGACCAGAATGTTCTACTGAGCATAATATTTTCGCAGATTTACACAGTGGGTGTACTCGTGACATCAATTATTACAACTTACACTATTTTTCAACTTATACGATTTATTCATGCTAACATTACACCTGTTTCCACTTTAAATTCTTGCTATCACATATTTACTGACCAGAGTGTTATACTGAGCGTCATATTTTCGCAGATTTATACAGTGGGTGTAGTTTTCATATCACTTCGTTCAACTTACACTATTTCTCAACTTATACATTACTTTCCTGCAAACATTACACCCGTTTCAAGTTTATATAAGACTTGGCACATACTGACTGGCCTTACCATTATACTGAGTGTCATATCACCATCCCACACAGTTTCAGTAGTGTAGGAAGTTATGATACTCTCTAAAACATGGCTGAAGGCACAACGCAACATTGGTGGTGGTGGGGGAGGTGGAGAGCGGCGCCTTTCATCACTCGCACTTCTCTTCCCTCTCCCTTTTCCTTTGCCCTTTCCCTTCCCTTTCCTTCCTTTCCCCACATCCTGGGGCTGTGTGGAGGAAGTTTGGGAATATTGTATGGCGAAAGACGTGCTGGGGAGTGGCTCCACCTCCTCTCCCCTAGGCCTACATGCACCACGTGCTCGTGCTGCCTCCCTCACACCACTTCCCTTTCACCCTGCACTCCCACCACACCACTTTCGCCTTCCCCAGACAAAACACTAGGCCATACTTTATTTGCCTTCTCGCCCCACCTTCTGATCCTCGGGGTGAGATTTTTTCCTTCCCCAACCACGAGGCAACATCACGTCCTAAGCCGCCGTCATCGTCATCGTCCTCATCCCCGTCCTCATCAGAAGCTCTCTCTAGGGGATGGAGAGAGGTCCATGCAGGTGTTTTGGGTGCAGGCTGGCCTTCCCTTGCCTTACGATACGTGACATGCCGCTTTTTCCGGGGCGAAGGGACCTCCTCATCACTGCTTGTTATTTCCTCCTCAGGCTGCACATAATCTCGATCCACCACATCATCATCAAGTGGAGAATCACTATCTCCAGTGAAGGCATCCAGGGCGGATTGTATTTCGTCGTCTGAGAGACCTTTACGCGCCATGTCTGACCTGGGTCACTGCTAACAGGTGAGTGACCGAGACAAGGGCGAGTGCAGGTCACGCGGGGTCTGGGACGCTGCCCGCCTGGGGGCAGGTAGGGGAGGCTTGGGTACGTGGGCAAATCGAAAATCTTGCACGAATTTTGAAAATTGTGGAAATTATGAACCTTGCAATTGCAGGACGTTGAAGTACGTCAACGGGATTGGCAGTGACATAACGTGAGGACGTGGAAGTACGTCAACGGGACGCCGCGGGTTAAACTTACTAAGGAATTTCAGTGGGTTATGATCGGTATAAATGACTATGGGGTCAAAACCAGAACACAAATAAAATGAAAAATGCTGTAAACCTAAAATCAAGGCCAAAAGCTCTTTCTCAATAGTTGAGTAGTTCATTTGAGGTGGAGTGAACTTCTTACTGTAATAAGATACAGGGTGTTCAATACCCTGATCATCCTCTTGCAGCAAAACAGCCCCAGCTCCTGTATCACTTGCGTCAACAGCCATCTTAAAAGGCTTAGCAAAATTTGGAGTAGCGAGCACTGGCTGACTTAATAGGATAGCTTTAAGTTTACTGAAAGAGGATTCACAGTTATCGGTCCAGACAAATTTAACTCCCTTTTTCAGTAGGTCTGTAAGTGGTGATACAAGAATTGAAAAGTTAAGAACAAATCTCCTGTAATAACCTACCATTCCCAAAAATCTTTGTAGCGCTTTCCTACTTTTAGGTCTGGAAAGATCACTTATAACCTGAACCTTAGCTGCTGGTGGTGCAACGAGTCCATCACCAATTACGTACCCAAGGTACTGAACTTTAGCTTGATCAAACTCACACTTTGATAAATTAGCTACAAGATTAGCCTGAACCAAACGCTCAAGAAATTTACTGACATGGCATAGGTGATCTTTCCAGTTGTCACTGAAGATTAATACATCATGAATATAAACAACACACCCTGCCAAACCCTCTGTTACAACATTCATGAGCTTCTGAAAAGTGGCTGGTGCATTCTTCATACCATATGGCATTACAGAACATGCAAAAGTCTTTCCTAGTGTTACAAAACATGAGATCTCCCTAGCACGTTTAGTCATAGGTACTTGCCAGTATCCCTTTAACAAGTCAAATTTACTTATGTACCTAGCCTTTCCGATCTTGTCTATGCAATCTTCCACGCGAGGGAGAGGGTAAGTGTCTGTTTTGGTTATCTGATTAACACGTCTGTAGTCGATGCAAAGCCACTGTGACCCACCTGGCTTAGGGACTAGAGTGACAGGAGAATTCCACTTGCTCTGACAGGGCTCAATCATCTTGTGGTCCAACAGGTAGCCAAGCTCCTTCTGGATGAGAGGAACTTTCACTGGGTTCACATGGTAAGGAGGCAGTTTAATTGGCTTTGCGTCTCCAACATCGACATCATGCATCAACACAGTGGTTCTTCCTGGAGTGGCACGGAACACTTGCGGGTACTCCTGCAGTAATGCCGAAAACTCCTGCCTTTCCTCAGGAGCTAGATGAGAAAGCTTAGTCTGGAGATCATTCATGATATCAGGATTCTTCCCCAAACTATCACTCAGGCTCGTGCTGCATGGGAGAGCTTCATTTGCCGACTCGGGTGGAACTGTTGATGTGACAAAGTTGCTTGTTCTTTCTACGATCTGGTGTGGCGATGACAGTTGACATCACTGAGTTTCTTCTCCACGAAATAAGGACCACTAAACTTGGCTTGAAGAGGTTGCCCATGCACCGGTAGCAGAATCAAAACCTGATCTCCTGGCTGAAAGTGGCGTAACCTCGACTTCTTATCATACCAAGTCTTCATCTTCTCCTGAGCAGCTCCTAAATTCTCTCTCGCCAGCTGTAAAGCAGTGGACAGCCGTTCTTTGAACTTCATCACATAGTCCAGCAGGTTGACGTCATCTTCCTCCGACAGCCAGCATTCCTTGAGTAGCTTAAGGGGTCCTCTTAGGTCATGGCCAAACAGTAGTTCAAAGGGTGAGAAGCCCAGTGAATCATTTGGAGATTCTCTTGTGGCAAATACAACGAATGGAAGACCTTTATCTCAGTCTTTCTGATGTTCCAAACAGTATTTCCTAAGCATCGATTTAAGTGTTTGATGATATCTCTCCAACGCTCCTTGGGTCTGGGGATGGTAAGCTGAAGACGTGATGTGGGTGATGCCCAACTCTTTCAGAGACTGCTTGAAAACATTTGACATGAAATTACTTCCCCAGTCTGGCTGTACCTCCTTGGGCAGACCAAACTTGGTGAAGAACCCCAGCATTTCCTTAACCATGTTCTTTGCTGAGATATTTCTAAGTGGAATGGCTTCAGGATAACGAGTAGCCATATCAATCAGAGTCAACACATAAGAAAATCCAGAAGAAGTCTTAGGAAGAGGGCCCACAATATCCACCAACACACGGGTGAATGGCGCCTCAAAAGGAGGAATGGGAACTAGAGGTGCAACCTTTTCGGTCTGATTACACTTCCCCACAACTTGACAGGTGTGACAAGACTTACAATACCAGGAAACATCTCTGAAGATACCTGGCCAGTAGAAGTATTTCAAAATGTGTGCCACAGTCTTCCTCACTCCAAGATGTCCTGCCAAACTGGAATCATGAGCCACTCTAATGATATCCTGCCTACAAACACGAGGGATGACAACTTGATGTACAACCTCCCATTCACAGTCGGCTGATGCTGTTGGGGGTCTCCACTTCCTCATAAGTACTCCTGACTTTACATAATAACAAGTAGAAGCACCAGCTGACTCTTCCTCACTGCAAGCAGAGTTAGCTAGACCTTTCAACTCAGGGTCAGCAACCTGCAACTCAACCAACTCTTGACGAGACAAATTATCAACACTACGGGCTACTGCCTCATCTGGTGAGTGGTCCAAATTAGCAAGAAAAGTGACAGCTAGGATAACATCATCATCATCATTATCCTCTAAGTCACCAGTAACTTTAGACTTAGCCCTAGTGACAGCACATGCAGACAACACATCAGGGATATCACAATCCTGGGTGGCAGTCACTGGTTCACTAGACAACTGAGGAGCTGGACACACTTGACATCCACCAATATCATTTCCAAGTAAGAAAGTTACACCTGACATTGGGAGTGTCTCAATCAACCCAACCATAACGGAACCATTAACAAAACCAGACTCTAAATTCACTCTGCACAGAGGGACAGAGAAGTAATTATTCCCTACACCTTGTAAGATTACAGTTTCATCAGAGGAATTAACATTAGAGCCTAGAACACTGGTCAGCATAAGGGATTGGCAAGCACCTGTATCACGATATATTTTAATTGATTTCCTGTCATTACTGTCCAGAGGACTGACAAAACCATCAGACAGGAAATTAGCACATGAACTCTTGAGAGTGTCACCCACGTTACTGCTCAAAAGAGGAGGTTCATCATGAGAATTTAAGTTACCCCTCAAAGCAGGTTCAGTTAACTCGGTTAAAGAATTCTGGGAACTCTCAAGGGTGGACACTAGACCAATTGACTGAATATTTAAAGACTCCTTTTTGTTCACATCACGCTGTCTCCTGAAACATTTCTCCGTAGTATGACCAAGCTTACTACAATAAGTACATTTACTTTTCTGAAATCTAGAGGTGAAGCTGGTATTTACTTCCTGAGAAACATCATCTTTATTCTCTTTCCTGTTACCTGTACTCTGAGTAGAGGCAACGTACTTACTCTCAGCTTTCCTTTTTTCTTTAGAATATCTCTTGTGAGTGAAAACATATTCATCAGCTAAAACTGCAGCATCAGACAAATTATCTATTCTTTTCTCATCAAGATATAGGCTTACATCTTTATTAATACACCTTTTGAAGTCCTCCAGCAAAATCATCTGCTTAAATTTACCAAAATCAGAATTTACATTCTTAGAATTTAACCACTGCTCTAACAGATCTTCTTTGATTTTTGCATACTCAACATGGGATTGCTTATCTTGCTTATAAGTTGTCCTAAATTTTACTCTATAGGCTTCAGGAACAAGCTCATAGGCCTTAAGAATCAAGCTCTTAACTACATCATAATTATTAGATTGATCCTGAGGCAAAGATGCATAAGTTACTTGAGCTTTACCGGTGAGAACACTCTGTAGGAGTACTGGCCAATACTTTTTGGGCCAATTAAAACCTGTAGCTACCCTCTCAAACAACTGAAAATACTTTGTTAAATCAGATTCATTAAAAGGAGGGACAAGTTTAACATTTTTAGCCACATCAAAATCATCAGAGCTAGATGATCCAGTTCCACTTTGTTTCATGCAATACTCATGGTCTGCCTGAATCCTAGCAATTTCAATTTGTGCCTGTGCCTCCTTAGAACGTGCCCGAAACTCAGCCTCCTTAGCACGAGCCTCCTGCAGGGCTAGCTGTAACTTAGCTATTTCAAAATGCGTTTGCTCATCTGGAGGAGTTACATTAAACAAGCTTTTATTAATCATGTCAACAATTTGATCTTTAGACTGATGAGAGCGAACAGCAATTCCCAATTGTTGAGCAACAAGCTTAAGTTCATCCTTTGTTCTGTTTTCTACATCACACACTGTTTGCACATTTGACAAAAAATCTTTGGCTTCATCAAGAGTAGTAATAGTAGACATCATGAATAAATCACAGTCACAAAATATCAAGCAATATCCTTATGATAATATCCTGAATATCCTGGCGAGGTTGCCAAATTTATGTTACGGAACAGAGAGAGAGAATGAACACTTCAAGTGAGAATACTAAAATCACTACTGTCCCGCAAAGTTCCAGGTTCAAAGCAAAAGAGTTAGGTAAAAGTACAAGTTAAGTTTAATGCTCAAACTAACAACTAAACATCCAGGACTCATAAGGATAATGTAATGGCAAAACAGGTTACATATATGGTTAACTGCAATAGCCTCTATTAACATGAATTTAGGAAGAACAAATTTATCTAAGTCAGCCCTGATAAATGAGAAAACCGGATAATGCTCAGTTAAAGCAAGACATATTACAGATACAAAATATTATTAATAATGGCTGACATTAAAAACTCCACATGAATCACAAAAAACCTTAACAGGCCCACGAATTAACGCCTTAGGCCATACAGTACAAGAAAAATGGTAACAACACTTATACTCAAATTATACAGCAGCTAGATGGCTGGAGACTTCCTGAGCACTCACAAAAATAATAATACACTCTACAGGGGAGGACAGAGATGTGAACAAAATGAGTAGATCTAAGTGGCAATAATGCAGAGACTGAGCTCATTATATAGGGGGCTGGCAGAGCTTGATTCAACTTGCAAGAAGGACGCGCAAATGAGGGCACAGAGGACGAAGAGTTGACACTCCTGCTCTGAGCAACAGAGAGAACGACTTACTCTACTATAAGGGGGAGAAGGGGGGAGTGAGGTAGAATACGCAAGCCTGGTCACTATGGAAGCCACGAGGTGAACCGTGATCAAACATGCAGCATACTGTACGTTAGAATTATACAAAGGATGATGAAATCATAGGCTATGTAACACTATCTATGAGTTGTATTATTATAATATGGAGTCCTGACAACCGTAGGGCACTTGTGTGCGTTCGGTTTTATGATAAAGTATGATCCCGTTATCAAGACATGATATCCACCGGCTGTAATGTATAGTGAAGGGTGGAGGGGGTGGAGATTTAATAACCTGAAAGAAATTAAACTTAGCCAACTGTGTGTGTGTGTGTGTGTGTGTGTGTGTGTGTGTGTGTGTAACATACGATAGTGGCACGGTTCCAGAACACTTAACCCTTTTGGTCCGTTGACGTACTTTTCCTGATGAATTCTTGTTGTCTGTAGACGATTTCATTCAACAAAGGAGGGGATTAAAGAACTGGAGGAATTAGATTCGTTCTTCACCAAACCTTTCACTGCTTGACATCAATGCGAAGTTGAATGAAATCCCCTGGAGATTTAAAAAAAAAAAAACGGTAAAATAATACGTCATTGTAGCGGAGGAGTTCAAAAGTACATCCTATGTTCATCGGGGTTATACAGGTTTTCCAAGCGGTTGAGAAAGGGAAGCCTTCACGTGAGGGCAGCGATATTATCTAGGCAGTAGAAGTGCTTGCAGTAGTTAAACAAACACCCGTCAACTAGTAGTCTATCCACCAAAAAGTGGCCGATGGGCTACAGAAGGACAACTTAAGCCTACTGTCCGCTGTCTCCACATTTCTCATGATTCTGGACAAACAACAACAACAACAACTAATTTGATTCTTACAAAAAATTCCTGGCATAAAAGGAATATCTACTATTACAGCGTAACAATGTTATTTATCACGCCATTTTTTTTTTTTCCACTTTTCAT
This sequence comes from Coenobita brevimanus, assembly GCF_032717465.1. NCBI lineage: Eukaryota > Metazoa > Arthropoda > Malacostraca > Decapoda > Coenobitidae > Coenobita > Coenobita brevimanus. The sequence continues at coordinate 7,621,636 of NC_136966.1, forward strand.
GGGCACCCCTACTGTACTTCACCTCCACCCCCATCTCTCTCTCTCTCTCTCTCTCTCTCTCTCCACACTGTTTCACGGCTTCACGCCTAGTTAGCCAAAATCTTTCATGTACACCCTCCAGTTTCCCTTCCCTTCCCCTTCCTCTTTTTTCTCCTTACTCTCCCCTCTTTTACACTTTTTCTTATACTCTCTCTCTCTCTCTCTCTCTCTCTCTCTCTCATCCCTACTATGCTTTTCCTTCCTTCGTTCATTCATTTCTCCTCCTGTCACTTCCTCTTTCCCCCTCTCCCCCCCATCTTCTCCCTCCATTCCCCCCCCCCAAAAGACACACACACACACACACACACACACACACACACACACACACACACACACACACACACACACACAATATCCCCTTGTCATCAATAAACCACTCCCACCCTAGTGTAGATACAGGGAGAGGACATCACCTAATGGCCTATCATCTTCTGTTCTCATTATTCCACTCGCACCTTCATCGTTTCCCTCCTTCCCCTTCCCTCTATCCCATTTTCCTCCTTCCCTCCTCTCCATCAAGCCTCCCCTTCTCCCCTGACTCTTGCTCCCTTTTCCTCTAACTCTATATACTCCATAAAAAATAAGTTAAACTAGTTTTTAGTGGAAAGTTGGTGTACTTCCATGAGATAACTGATTTTTTTATTCTGATTTAAAAGTTACTTAATAACTGCCCATCAATGTTTCCAGTTCCTGACTGTGGTTCCTTTAACTGAGCTGAGGTGAACACTATATACTAACCTCGGAATGAGGAAAACTATATTTCTAAAAAATACCATCTCAACTCTTGTTCCCGTCTCATTTCCCTCCCTTCTCCCCCCCCCCCTTTCTTACCTTCCATTTCCCCTCCCTACAATTTTACTCTCCACTCTTCCCTTCCCAATCCCCCTCCCTCACCTTCTGTTTCTTCCCTCCCCTCAATCCCCTCCCTTCAGTCCCTTACCCCCGTTTTCCCTTTGGGTGTTGCAACTGCCATCCCTCCCCTCCTGTTTCCCCCCACCCTGCATCCCCTTACCCCTCACCGTACGTCTCGTCCCTTCCCATCGCTGTCCCTCCCACCCTCATCCATGTCAGGGCTCATCCATGCCCCTCTTTTTTCATTGCTTATGTCGTTACTCTCTCTCTCTTTCTCTCTCTCTCTCTCTCTCTCTCTCTCTCTCTCTCTCTCTCTCTCTCTCTCTCTCTCTCTATATATATATATATATATATATATATATGGCGTATATGCCATCTGTACAGTATATACCCAGTAGCGATATAGTTTGCCTCAGAAACATAAAAGAAGATAAAAAGGAGTAACATGGAGAACTTAAAAGCACTCAGGAAACACAGACCTCCGCGAGCGTCAGTAAAGTTGATTTACGGCTGTATTTCCTCTTTAAATACTATTACGTCCTCTCATAGCGAATATTTTTTAATTTTTCAGGCTTAGTCTGCCTTCTTACATAGTCTCATAGAGCTCATACCCCCACCAACACCAGTGAAATTTATGAATTATTCTTGCATCTGGATCCGGATGTGGATCCACTTCAATATCTAATCGACTATTTCTTGACCCACTGCCCACCTATCCACAAGATTTCATTGAAATCCGATAACAACTTTCTGAGAAATCTTGTACACAGACAAACAGACACTGGTGAATGCATAACCTGCGTCCAACATCGCTGGCGGATGTAATAAGCAGCTGATGTTGAGTTGCGACACTACCACCTAGTATACGGCAGTAAATTTTAAGGGTAATAAAGCAGGAAGTCGCCATCCTCTTGTAGTTGTGAACTAATACATACACATAACATAACCTTACACCGACTGATGCCTTAAACCACCACCACAACAACAGTGAAGTGCATTTTGTGAGCGCGTGACGAGCAGGCGAGCGACATGTTGTCACAATTTCCCTCTGATATAAAATTATAGGCGGAATCTCCGATATTGAACTGCCAGAGTTGATGCCAGAAAGCAGTGTTAGGACGGAAAATCTTTTTTAATATGATTTCGTAATTGAGATGTTCACCAATTACAGCCGAACACTCCCTTGGAACTCTTGAGATTCCAAGTGGTTCCAACGCTCATATGGGTGAGTTTTTAGTTGATAACAAAATTTACTGAATGAATGAATCACATGCAGAAAGAGTTTCAACTCTACTTCACATAGCAGTAAAGATATTAGCTTCTGCTTAGGGACACAGTCGCGTCGGGCCGGGCCGCTCATTTCCGAACTTAACTGAGAGTACAGAGAGTACACATCGCTAGCTCCCTTCGCTCGCTAGCTCGTAAACCAGACAGCGGGTACTGTACGCCCCTGTGTAGGAAATATTGGGTCACTTCGGAGATGCCCTAACACCTCTTCCTCGGCTATTTATTTTGCCTATTGCATCGTAATTTACTTTTGGATATCACTAGGGCAAATTGTTTCGATATGAAAATGACATAAATAACAAATGAAACAATATTAATAGTAGTTGGCAACGAAGTCTACTATACCAGCTAAAATAACGCACAGCCAGCGAAGGGCAGGTGAGATTAGTGCGTGTGGTGGTGAGGTGTGAAGGAGGGGTGGGATGTGACAGTCTCCTGTGGTTGAGGGAGAGAGACATGGGGGGAGGGAGAGAAGGAGGATGGCTAATTGATTGATAGGAAGGAGAAGAAACATGAGAAACATACACGGAGAGAAGGGGGAAGGGTTGGAACATGATTAATGCACAGAAAAGAGACTAAATCGTAGAGGAAGAAGGAAGGGAGGGAGAAAAAAAATAGGTAGGGAGGGGGGGAGGGAGAAAGAAGTTAGAAGGGATGATCGACCAGCAGAGAGGAAAGGAGAAAAACAGTGAGGGAAGGAGGGGGCAGGAAGGGAAACACATAGGAAGGGAGGGAGCTACTGTAGATAGGTGAGAAGAAAAGCCATAAGGGCATCTTTTAGTATTCTCTCCTATTCTTAGTATTCTGTAAAGAAAGATTTAATATCTATTAATACAGGGTGTCCATAAAGTATCAGTACAACTTCAAAAATTTATTAAACACACAAATATTAAGATAATTGTGCGGAGCATGTTGCAGAATAAATACAAAGTAAAAAATCTTTTTTTACATTCATTAGTCCACTTCTACATGGGCGCCGTTGGTCGCACATAGCACATCTAGACAACAGCCAGTTTCCAGCCATGCACGTTGGAGTATCTCTTCCTCAATGGTGGATATGGCTTGGCGGATTCTTTGCTTGAGATCGTTCAGGTCATGAACTTGAGTACGATAGAAATGGTACTTAACATAGCCCCACAAGAAGGTCATAGGTGTTACATCAAGTGGCCGAGGCGACCAAGGAATGGGCCGTCCCTTCCGATCCACCGATTAGGGAACGTTTTACTGAGAAGCTCGCTAACGGTCAGCCACAGCTTTATGCAGGACACTCCCTGTCTCCATAGACTTCTTGTGCCATTCGCTGATACTAACACGACTTGGTAGATTTGTCCCACACTTTGTTTTGTAATTCCGCTGGACCTGCTTGTCGGATTTGGTCTCAGTCAGCCATGATACACTGCCCTTTCTCCTGCGGTGTCGTCATTTTCACTGCTTTCGCTGTTAACGACCGTGCACACTTACTGGGAACCTGTAACAAACAAAAATGTCACTTAAAACTTAAATAATGTATCTTCAGTATGCAACAAACCTCATGAACATAATATCTTAGCGCTAGTGTACTGTATATAATGAATCTCGAAGCTGTACACATACTTTATGAACACCCTGGCTTACTGCCAGACTATCGACTGAAGACCGCAAAAGGTGCGTGGTTTGTGAATATTTGTAGAACACACACACACACACACACACACACACACACACACACACACACACTGCTTGCTGGCTCAGTGGTAACGTTCTCGTTTGTCAACTGGTAGACGGGAGTTCGAGCCTCGCTCGGGTTGAGAAAAGTTTCATTGACGAAGCGAATGGTTACTGTCCCCCTTGAGCAAGGGGATGGATGTGTGCGTGTGTGAAGGTCACAAGCCTTGCCCATAGATCGGACTATCTGAGCTCTCAGCTCTCTTCCGGGAGGGTAAAAGCTGACGATCTCGCCTCCATCATGTGATCCTGACCGACCCGGTGAATTACACACACAGTCAATCTCCCTCACGCCCATTTCCCGGATACCATATTGTACATATTATCCACCCCTCTGCATTCGGTCTCTCTCTCTCTCTCTCTCTCTCTCTCGGTTTATGTTTGTCTGTCTGTCTGTCTGTCTCTCTCTCTCTCTCTCTCTCTCTCCCCTATTCTATTTCTGTCCCCTCCCTATTTTCATTCTTGCTTCCTCTTCCCAGGTACTATACATACATCTTCACCCCCAGCTTCCGGTCTCTCTGATGCCACCCATTCATTCTCTCTTCTTTCTCCCTCCCTGCCCACCCACCCTCTCTCTCTCTCTCTCTCTCTCTCTCTTTCATTTACACAGTACGGATCCTATGTATTCCTTTTACCTCTCTTCCTCCTTCGTTTTTCACTTCTTCCCTTTTCTCTGTGTTCCCCTTTTTTGTTCCCTTTTCCATCTATGTGTCTCAGTTTTTCTGCATTTACAGTCACTGAGTTCCTTGTACCTCTCTCCCAGCTTCTTTTTTCTCTCTGTCTTCGCTTCTCGTCTAATTCTATCTCCCATGTTTCTGTTTCACCTAATTTTTCTCCCTCCCTCCATTTCTCTCCCCTTCTTCATTTACTTCTCACTCTTTTTCTTTGTTTGGTTCTTTATACGCGCTCCTTTTTCCTCTCCTTTTTTTTCTCTCTCTCCATTTTCCTCTATATCTCTTTTGTCTGCCTATTTTTCTCTCCCATTTCTAGCTTTTTTGTCTCGGTTTCTCCCTGCTTGTGTTTGTCTATAACCCCTTCACTTCGATTCTTTTCATCAATATTGCTATCTACAGACGCGTTAGTCAGTTTACAGATGTTTCGACCTGGAGTTGTTACATACAGCCTTCATTAAACTCCTGAACTAATCATCTTAAGAGAAGTAGAGATACAGTACTAATGACGTCCTCGTATTGAGTACGTTCATTTAACTACTATGGACTTGGCGGGTGTGTTGGACAGAGAGAGCCTTCCTATTAACTGTCCATTTCGCACACACGTACTTAACATCTTTAGTGAAATCAGCTCTGCCCCAGCAGATAACGTAAGTATTCTTTCTATCTTTATCCTTCGTTAGCCATTCCCATATTTTTTTTTTCTTATTTTCACTTTTTTTTTTTCAATTTTGTGTGTCCTCTCTCCATTCTCCTCTTGTTTCTTCTCATTTTTTGAATGATTTTCTTTTCTGATCTTCCTCCTTCCAGTACCCCATTCTTACATCTCAACGCTTCTCATTCATTTGCTCCTGTCTATACCTTCATCGAATGCCTTTTCCTTCTACGTGTTTTCCTGATTCTCCGTCATTGTATATTCTTATAATTTCTGTCACCTCTCCTCTTTCTATTCTCCTCCCTTCTATGTATCTTTTATTTCGTCATCTTTTCCCTCTTATTACCACCTCATAATTCCATATTTCATCTGCCTTTCATTCTGTCTGTCTGCCTATCGCTGTCTCTGTCTGTCTGTCTGTATGTATGTCTCTCTCTCTCTCTCTCTCTCTCTCTCTCTCTCTCTCTCTCGCTCTCTCTCACTCTCTGTCAATGCTTTTAGAAACCAAAAATTAACACAGCTGACTGAGAAAAGATATTAAGACACAACAGAATATTCAATGTGGTGCAAGAAGGATACGTGGAACGGGGAGAGGAAGGAGTGGATGAGATGCAAGAGTAGTAAAAAATATCAGTAAATGAATAAATAAGGGGATAAATAATAATCGCATTTTATCCTGTTCAAGGTGTAGGACAAGGCTAGGCTACCGTAATGCAATACAGTAAGAGTAGATGACCAGCTTACATCCCTTGGTGGCAATACATGATCGATAAACCTTCAGTCGCTTCTTGGAGGTGGAATCTATGCACATGGCTACAGCGTCACTTCGACTAGGCCACTAAAACCACTAGACCACCAGGCGCCAACTATGGTCCAGGAAATTATTATCTGTAAAGGAAGAGACTGTGGGCTGGAAGTGCCAACCAATACACCACCGGCTGCCCCGAGGAAGAGGAAAACAAGGAAGGAAGAGAAAGTGGGAGAGGCAGGTGGAATGGGGGAAGGAGGTTGTGTGTCTGTGGGGAGGAGATTGGTCGAGGGTCATAAAGGCTCATAAACATCGGGATGGAGGCGTGGGAGGGAGACAGAGAGAGATGGAGAGGCAGGGTGTGAGGGAGGGGAGAGGGGGGAAATGGAGGGAAAGGGAGAATGGGAGGGGTGGGGAGAGGGGAAAGATGGACGGACAGGGAGGTAGAGAGGAAAGGCTGGAGAGAGATGAGAGATGGACAAACAGGGAGGGAGAGAGAGCCAAGGGATGGGGGAGTAACAAGTACGAAGTAGAGTACAATGGAAAACAAACAGTGACAGACCTACTAGTTCTTTCGAGGCTGTTTTATTTAACGTAGGTTGTAACTCGTGTAACTATTCTGTGAGTCAAAGACAAAGAGAGCAAAGTAGGAAGGTTCCTCCCACCGACCAAACATGAAGCAAAAACCAGCAGGAAAAAGGGCGAAGGACTACCATGCACCGTAAATTGCCGTCACGAAAGCTATGTACGAACTGATGAAAGGAAATCATATTCTACATTATCGTATCTGCAAAGGAGAGATGGAAGGTAGGGCAGAGAGGACGAGAGGGGAAAGAGTGAGAGAAAAAGCAGAGGTAAGCAGGTAATTCGGTGGCTAGGTCGGTTTCGCGCTGGGCTCACACTCCGAGGACGCTATAAAGGGTTCGAGCCCTACTGCCCCGCTGAGTCTGTGGGGTGGACGCTCACAAACTAACGCCTGTCCGCAGCAGTCAAACGATCAAACTTACACCACGCCATCCATTTCTGTTTGACTGTCTGATATCACTGTATGTGCCTCGTCTCTGTCCTACCTTCCTCCTGGTCCACTTTTAACTTTATATATATAGGAGTAGAAGGAAGGTGAGAGACGGAATGGAAGGTAAAAATGAATGAGAGGGACACGATATGTAATGAGATCGTGAATGAATATGAAGCAGGAGAGAGAGAGAGAGAGAGAGAGAGAGAGAGGAGGGTGGGGGTGGGAGTGGAATGACAGAGAGGGAGGAAGACTGAGAAGGGGAATGTGAAGAGGGGAAAAGAGAAAAAAACAAGAGAAAAGCAAAGTGAGAGTATTATTCAGTATATGTATGCAATAGTAATAGTGGAGTGGTCGTTTCTAGGCGGTTCATTATTGGCAAGGTAATGAATAAGGGATCTATTCAGTGAGTCGAAGGTAAGGATAGGAACGCATGAAGGAAGAGAGGGGAGGAGGGAGCCTCGGAATTAAAAAGAGAGGAAGAAGAGGAGAGGGAGACGGAGAGAAAAAGGGGGCGGGATGGACAAGCAGAGAGAAGGAGAAAGAGATTGGAGGAGGAAGGAAAGAAAGGAAGGGGAAAAGAGAAATGGAGAAGAGAAGGGACGGGGGCGGGGCAGAGCTACAGGAAGAGATAGAGGCTGTGTGAAGGATTGAGGAAGAAAGGAAATAGGAGAAGGAAGGGAGAGAGACGGGGGTGATCAAAGTAGGGAAAAGAGAAAGAAGAGAGGGAGAGGGATGAGGGAGAGGCAGGAAGGGGGAGGGAGAGGCTGAGGAAGGGAAGAAGAAAGAGCAAGAGAAGGAAAAAAGAACTTAGAAAAGGTAGAAAGAGGGACGAGATCAGAACAGAGAAAAAAAGGACAGGGAAGAGGGAGGGAAAGGAAAAAAAAAAGAGAGACAGAGGGAATGGAAGGAGAGGTAGAGGGAATGGGAGTGAAAAGTGACAGGAAAGGAAGAAGAGGATAAAAATGAGGGAGAGAGACAGGGACGGAGTGGGAACAGGGAAGGGAGAGGGAGAGGGACGGTAGGCCCATTAAGGTGGAAGAAGGAGGAGTGAAAGGGAGGGAAGAAGGGAAGGAAGAATATGGGGGAAGGGGAGAGGTCGTGCAGTCATGGAGCGATGGAGAGGCAGGCTGGCATGCGTGGTTGGTGGGTCACGAGAGTGCGGAGAAAAAGGATATTGAGGCGAGGTGGAGAAAGTGTACGAAAGAGATATTGGGAAAGATAAGAGATTCATCTTTAAATTCAGAATTCAAGGTGTTGGGACAATGTAATGAAACGATATTGAGAGGGATATGAGAATCATCATCATCATCTTCATCATCCCCTCGTAATCATCATTCCACTGACACTTTAGGTTGGGATGAGGTGGATTTAAGAAAAATAAATAGTGATAAAGATGAGATAGTCGGAGAGACTCAGCATATCTGGAGAGAATTATTTAGGAAGAAAAACAGAGAAGACTGTAAGAAGCAACGATAATAACCAATGTGACTGTGGCTAATAATGGGACTTGGGAGAGAACAGACTTAAGGAATGATTGCAAACAAATTTACTCCTTCAGTCAGATGACCGATTTTATATTCCATTCTCGCTACTTACAGACAGATTTACTTAGCTTGATAGAGACTTTTTCGGATTGAATGTGACTGATGTAACCATTTCAGAACCAGAGAATTTTTCAAAGTTGAGCAGAATGGTTTGGCGTATCCTATTTCTGGCTATTAGCACGTGATTGTATTTACTTTGGGAATGAATCGCAGTAGTGAAGACGTTAATGAAGGCTACATAGGAGGCCTCAAGTTCGATATTATAAGGTGAATGAAATCGTCTGGAAGTAGCAAGAATTGACCATTATAATGCGCCATGGAACAGAAGAGTTAAGTGTTGAGGGTTGGAGGTGCGGGTCGGGATAAACGACACGAACTTTTGTGGGTGACTGTACTGGAATGAATGGAGGTGTAAAAAGCGGCTTCACCTGGAGGTCGTGTCTAGTCCACCGGTTTAAAAGGCACCTTGGGTCCTAGTTGTAAAAGATGCCAACCAATGTTTACGATAAGCTGGTGTCTATAACATATAACCATTATCACAGATCGCATTGCTTTTCGTACTTTGTCACTTATTTTGACTGTGAAGTGTTTGGCAGCTGTATAAGTGAAACAAGCGTATAAACAAGCAATCCTAAACATAACTTAAAGGTAGGTGAGTGTTTAAATACGGACCCTTGTGTCTGTACTAAACCAGTGTTGGGTAATCAGTCACTTTTAACACCTTAACCCGATTACGTATTTTCCTTTTTGTTCTTACTACTTCCAGTCGATTTTATTTACCACTGAGGTACTTAATTTTTGTTAATGGGTTAATAAAGGATATATTTAAGCCATGTAGTTATAAAAGCCTCTGCTGACCTGAATATACCCGTCTGGGGATAGCAAGAAGATAAAACACGTCATCGAACTGAAGGGCTTGGCTCCTTCAGTACCATGACGTCTGTTTGGGTAGGTTGTTGCTCCTCCTGATAAAGTTTTTGAATTGGAGGGGTTACATAAGGTCTTCGTTAACCTCTTCACTACGAGTACGCTGATAAGGCCTTGACTAACCTCTTCACTACGAGGACGCTGATAAGGCCTTGACTAACCTCTTCACTACGAGGACGCTGATAAGGCCTTGGCTAACCTCTTCACTACGAGGACGCTGATAAGGCCTTGACTAACCTCTTCACTACGAGGACGCTGATAAGGTCTTGACTAACCTCTTCACTACGAGGACGCTGATAAGGCCTTGACTAACCTCTTCACTACTAGGACGCTCTCCAAAGCTGCATAATGTATTCTGGCACCAGGACGAATAAAACCAGAAGCGGTGCCAAGGCACAGCAAACCCGCCCCCGCCAAGCATTTTAGTGCTGTCGTATAGACACAAAGGGATATCTAGTCAAAGATGTCACATATCAAATTTGGAGTAAATCGGGTGAAAACTGACGATTTTAGGCCCATTTGAAATTTTAGGTCCGACCCACCTGCTATTGACCCCCCTACAGCTAACTGGGAGGAGTGGCCCCCCCTGATGTAATGAGGCATGTTATAGGATGCAGATTTGAAAGATGCACCTTTAGGTTTTGGTTTCATATCAGTAAGACGAATTTGAAAGGAGTTACGGCGGGAAAAAAAAAAATTACATTTTTGGGACCTACAGCCAGGCCCTTGGACCCATTTGTCCCAAAATTTAATCAGGTGATCAGAAGGTCATAGCCCATCATCACAGTAATTTTAGTCAAAATCGCACCGGCAGTTTTCGCGTAAAATTGTTAACAGAAAGACAGACAGACAGACAAACAAACAGGCAAACCGAGTGAAAACAATACCCGTCCCCAAGCCCCTCCGGGGCGGGGACGGGTAATAAAGTCAGAGGTGCTGCTAGTGTAGTTATTAACCCCTTCAGGCCGAGGACGTGTTTTTCTTGTTTTTCCTGCTACCACCTGACGCGTTTATTTAGCTCTGGCCGGACTCTCCATATTGGTGTTTTATGGAGAATATTGTCAACCCTTCACTGCCAGAGGTTTTCCCAAACTTAAATCAAACCATCTGTAGGCAGCAGGATCCAAGGTGTAATATTAGATCTGGGTGTGTCATGGCAACACGGATCACTGCTCAATGGGTACACAGTGGACATGACAAGGAAAACAACCGACAAACATCACAACATATTACCCCAAACAACCGGCGCTTTGCATATCCAGGTCCCTATTCCAGTTCCAGGTGTAAACAGACTGGGGTAAAGACACAACCGTCGCTTTGCAAATCGTCCTTTGGTCCAGTTTCCGTCCTTCAAACTGTTCCAGTTCTTTTTCGGATAGGTAATCATAGATATATAGGTAGACAGACAGACAGATAGGAATAAAGGGTCGGGTAGATAGGCAGATCGAGAGATGGATAGTAACTAGAGATAGATAGGCAGATGTACAGATAACCGTAGATTGATATATAGATGGACAACCACAGATGGACGAGTGAAGAAACTAATGACCACACAACGACTGATATACCGCTGAAAGACCATAGATAGGTAAACGATGACCTTTTTGTTTCAGATTCGACCTCTAAACCCTCCACAAACCATTCCAAGAGGCGGCCCACCCATCCACTCTGTAGAGACAAAGGAGAGATCAGTTAGCTAATGAGAGGAATCTGATAACCGGCCGTCTTTACAATTAGGACTTGGAAGAGAAAGGGGCAGTAAATTTGAAATGATATTGTCTGACCATCGCGTGGCGCAACAGTCTCTCCAAATGATCATATATTCTAAACCCTTTTCAGATTAACAGGGTTCCGTAGCAGGTCGTTTCTCTACAGTATGCCTTCAATACGATGGCGTACTTCTAACTTTATTAACTGTAGGCCACCACCTGACGTTTTTACTTAAGCTACAAAGAATCTCCAGTAGTGAAGGGGAAAATAAAGGTTTTGTTTGATTCCACCAGTTTGAAGTTTTTCCTATGTAAATAAAATCACTTGGAGATACCAGGAATAAAACAAGTGTTACATCGTCGGAGTGAAGGGGTGTACTTCAGAAGCATTGCATTTCAGTGTCAATGAGCTGTGCCAGAAAAGATTAAAGGTTTTGGGAAGAAAACACAGGAGAAGATGATGTAGAAGGAAGTGAATCGGGTGCAGAGAAGTGAAGGGCGTGGATGCAATAGGTTTGTGGAACATCCTTCATGACAGGTTATGAATAGGGTAATCGGTAGAGGGTTACAGTAATTAAGGCAAGTAATCTAATCCCTAACTGAGGTAATTAACAAAGACTATTATAGGTATTAATTCCAAACCTGTCTGGAGGGTTAACAACGGTGCACTAATTACAGTATCTGGGTGTAATTTGTGTCCAGAAATTAACAAAGGCCAAAAGTCAAAGTCAAGTGAAAATAAATACTGATGCCTTCCTGGCAACACAACTTTCCTCGTAATGTTTTGGACATGACACTTGCATGTTCAATAATATGTTATTACACTATAACATATTTCGCTTAGCTATTATACGGAACTTTATTTATAATTCGGTAACAGCAAATCTTGTATTTCCCGTATGGGGGCATAGATCCCTAGGCAAGGTTACCATAGTCCAAATAATTCAAGTCGTAGGAGACCACCCTACTGCACTTGAAATGTACTGGAAGTCAGAAAACCCTCCATCCACATCTCGGCTTCCAATCGTCGCGGGTTAGCTCATGTTCTCCGACCCGAGAACTCAATAAACCACGCCAATGAGGCGCCTGAAACAATAATATTAACATAACATACGCAAAAATAAAAGGAGATCGCGGCCTCCGTTATCATGGACTCTTTTCTCATCACACCAGTTTTCACTCCTCTTAACCCCTTCTCCTCTCCTTTCTGGCCTTCATTCCTCCTCTCACCAACACCTCTTCGCTCTTCTATAGCTCTTTTCTCTTCCCACGAACACCTTTTCCCTCTTTTATAGCTGTATCCTCCATTCATCAACACCTCTTCTCTCTTCTATCAATCTATTGTCTTCTTACCAGCACCTTTTTACTCTCTATCGTTCTTTCCTTCTCACCAGCACCCCTTCAGTCACCCCTTCCATCTCTTACAAAAACCTGTTTTTCCCGTCTCTCTCTCTCTCTCTCTCTCTCTCTCTCTTACCGTTCGCCCCAACGCCTGTTGAATTGTCGTCTCGGTAATGATGTGTGGAGCATAACAGGACCCATATACATACAGGGTCTAACCATACCGACCCCAAAACGCGTCACGTTTGCGCATGACGTCATGGCGAAGACACCAGGTGAGGTCTTCCGAGAAGGGGTTGCCATATAGTAAGAAGTAGACTCAGTTGCTCAGAGGTCACGGCGCCAAACAGGTCACCTCTGTCACCTGCACTTTATTCCATTGTATGTGCCCAGTGAAATAATGCCTACCAATTGTGCATTGTTTGGCTGTAACTCTTTACTGAAGAAAGGTGGGGATATAACTTTCCTTATTTTCCCCAAAGATGAAGAAATTAGACGTAAGTGGATTCATCTGTGCAAGAGGAAAGACACAATCCGAATACTGCTCGCATCTGCAGCCTTCACTTTGATCAAAGTGCTTATAAAATAAATATAAAATATGAACTTCTCAAACTGCATATTCCAAAAAATCAAATACGCCTTGAAGAGCACGCCCTGCCAACGCTGAATCTGCCATCAGCTTCATTAAATGTTAAGTCCCTTCCCCTTTCTCTCTCTCTCTCTCTCTCTGCGTAGGTGCATATCCCTGTATATGGTGGGCTTTGCTCTTTATAAGCTGTATTGTATATCTCCCCTCACGGGATTAGTGCTTGCAGAAATGTGGAAAAGCACGTGGTGCATTGCATTTACCAGCCCAGGTAAAATAAATTGAGGCAACTGGCCACCGCACTAGTATGAGTTGCTAGTATTCATATTTACCCACCATTATTTTGTTCTACCCACGTACTGTAGGTAACCATTACTGAGTACCCTAGCAAGAAAGCAGTAGTGTTGAAAATTAAGTACGGTATATCGCAGAATGCATTTGTTTAAAGCGGGTTCGTAACGTAGTAATTCCATCTGGAAGCGTTTGGCAAGAAATATGTTATCATCCCCCTCCCTTCCTTCCCTCCCTCCCTCTCTTCCAGGTCGCAAAAACAACGGTGCCAGGTCGTTGGAAATGATTTATACAGCCACTTTTCGTTCTCAAAGAGTGAATAATTCGTAAAAACTATATAGCTTTTTATGTACATGAAGCCACAAAGAGTATATGAAATACATTCACTATTTAATAGCTCGGATTAAGAGATTTGTTATTTATAATTAACGATTTGGTATCTACGCAGTCTCTCTCTCTCTCTCTCTCTCTCTCTCTCTCTCTCTCTCTCTCTCTCCATGATATATGCAGAATATATACATTTGACATACTGTGGCTTAAAACCAGCATAAAACCTAAGCCTTACCAACGGTAATTTAAAAGACAACTGGCAAGGTATTGTCAGTACTAATATATAGGCATGTGTCTCTTCCTACTGAAGTAATTAGCCTTTTTGTTCGATACCGAGTATTTTTCAGGATGCGGGTATTAAACAGAAATTTGGCTAACTCGACACTAAAGCTGCAGAGTAAGATGTCGAAGTTAAGGAAATGAAGCCTGCATAGTAACATATAGTCAATACCGGTAGCAGTACCAATAAACATCCGGTATCATTTATAACAAGATGATATCCATGTATCCTAATGTCACTATTAGAGTATATTGTGTTTATTTGTAAATCATGTACCTTTAAATATGAGAAGGGAGAGGTTAAACAATCATTTGAATTGAGGAAATGTGTGTGGGGAACAGAATTGTGTAAAGGAAGCAAGGTGGGAGGGGTGGGTATGGAGGATGACAGACAGCTGCACCTCACCGCGACTTGAGGCCTCCCTCTGAGGTCCCAAGGGAGATGGTGGGTGGGGAGAAACGGGGGGAGTGCCCTGTCTCAAGCGTGACGTCAGTAAATCTACGTAGTGGAAAGATGTGAGAAGACCCTATATGTATATGGGTCCTGGAGCATAACACTGTCCGCCACGCCGACAATCTCACCGCTAATGAACTGGGGAGATACCTATAAACAACCCTGAGCCGGACTTAGGTTATTACCCACAGATTATTCCTATATTAGTTTGTCTTCACTCATACAACCAATATGCCCTTCACAACTTGACCAGAGTGAACAGTAATTTGATAAAATGTGGTGAAAAAGATTTATGACTTGTTAACTGTTATTTAGAATTGATTATCCTATAAATAGTTAATATTGTATATAAATATGCGCCCTGGTCTGTGATGATTTATGCGCCTGTGTGAGCACTGTCATTGAGACCTTATTTGGACTGTCAGTATCTGCCGTGTCACTCATTCCGTTATATCGATGACGCCGAGTACACAAGGTAATAATGCATCTTTGCATCTTTTACTACAAAAACGGGTCCAACCTGTAGCTCGGACGCCAGCCATAGATTTTCTCTCTGGATTACAACTGCTGGTGCAAATGAATCACCCAGTGCAGTATTACCATGGTGAGTCCTTTAGTGGTTCACTACAGGGCCGGAGCGGTTCACTAAGGAGGAGTAAGACCACTCCTCCACCCTGACTTACGACATATGACAAGGAAGAGAATGCGAAGCGTACACTTCGGTAATTTTTAAATACCGTCGACCCTGATATAGACTGAGAAACTCGTTTCGGAGATCCAGAGGTCCACCCACAACATACCAACATACAGTAGGACTGACCCCCCCTTCCCAGCCCCACACGTCACCTGGCATATGACATCCAGTACTGAACATCTTTGTTGTGATACGCCGGGGGTATCATGTACAGATATGGTTTTAGTTGAGGTGCGTGACATGTAGGTGGGGACATACTGAAAAGAAGTGAACATGGCGATAACGAACACACTGCCACCGCTCTACTGTGGATGGAAACAAAGACAGTGCTCTGAAAACATGGTGAAGGTGTGGCCAAACCCCAGGTCTTAAAGATAGTTTCTGAAGCATGTAATAATGGCAGAACATGTTTGGCCTTTCTGTGTCGTTGCTGACTAAACTTTGTATTACATGATGCTGGTTGATAATGTACATCAATTATAGGTGTTTCATAAATGACCGTCAGAAATACAAGATTTGCTTACATCCTCGCACACTCTGTTGTAATAAGACGGCCGAGTCAGGTGTATTTTAAGAAAAAACCAACATTTTCACATCAGTATCATCTTCATTATCACTCCGTCAACCCTGTGGGTGGATGGTTGCCGCGGACATTTGTGTGTATAGGATAATTGCGAGTTCTGGCGTGGCTGAATCCATTACACAAGTGGATAAAGTCTGGCCCCACGTTTAAGGGTTGTCGCTCTGTGTGTAACGCTGGATGGTTATATCTGACGTTTGATACCCATTCTAGCTGTGTGTGTGTGTGTGTGTGTGTGTGTGTGTGTGTGTGTGTGTGTGTGTGTGTATGTAGTAAGTGAGTTACATGGTTTTACAGGTACACAGGCCACACAAACTTTTTAGTCCCAACGAGGTGATTTGGTCTTAATACAAACAAACAAGTTAATATTATTCGATTCACTGAAGCTGTTCAAACGACTGGGATGGGAGTGTGAACATGTCATCAAAGGAACATGGAGGGGATGAGAATATGAGACCACATGAAAAGTTATACCACTGCACCCTATTGAATGCCCTGCCAGAGTGAGATGCAACCTAGAACACGAGGATTAGGTTTTGCCTGAGTCTAAGAAGCTTTATATCTCGTGACAAACCAATGTGTCTCATGTATTGTCAGAACAAATATCGCCTCTTATGCTTGTTAGTTTTCTCTGGTGGCTAACATTCCTAAGCTAAGGAGGTTTCCAATGCTTCCCTCTCCATACCTATTCTCTTTGATATGAAGAGTCAGGGAGGAAAGTGCAATACCTCATGTACAAAGCAGACGCAGTGGAATATAATAGGCAAACTTTTGTCCTTGGGTTCCACTCCTGCACCTTGCCACTTCAGTCATCCTTCAAGCACACCAAAATAGCAGATCACGATAACCCCTGAAGCTGGACTAACTCTGAAATGTGACTTACTTGTGCCAACGACGCCCTGTCAGACAAGATCGTCCATAGCCATTAATATATGACATCGTACCACACGTGCAATATATCCCAGACAACAATGCAGCTCAGGCCTTGCTTTGCACTACACACATACACATAAAAATTCATATACACATACACATCGACATCATAATCATCATCATCATCATCATTGTTATGATAACGTAACTTTCCACTATGCCAAAGGTATGTATAGTATTCACAAACTGGAATTATACAAACGTAAGAGCAGGTATAAGCAAAGTTTAGATGACTTTATATCACACCCATAATCCATATCGTTTTCTTCATCGTCATTGTTCTGCCACGCATATTTAAAAAAACTCACCATAAACCAGCCTAACTTCACACACACACACACACACACACACACACACACACACACACACACACACACACACACAAGGAACACCATCTACCCTGCCCTGACCACATAATATCTCTCTCTGACTGCCCGACTCCTCGCAATTAGAGCAAGAGTTGGTGAGGTATTCTAAGTGGCCCTAGGGACTTCATAATACCACTTCCTTCGCAACTGTTATGCCTTTAAGCCTCAGTATCCTTTTGTAGGTTACTGATATCAGTTAAATCAACATAAAAACAATATGAACAACATATGAGAGAATTTTGATGGGTAATATGTTAAATAAATAGCAATGGAAGAGAGCAAAGCCTCCTATGCCACTTAGAATAAGACTCTTGATGTCGTGCTCCCGACTCTCTAAGTAGACATCACCCTGGGTTCATCAGAGGAGTGTAACTTACCTTTGTGTTTGTATAAGATGGTATCGGGGTGATTAGCTGGCCGAGGTGCATTACATCCAAAGTTAGACTAGTGTGGTAGTTATTTACAATCACGAAACGTAACTACACCAGCCAGCTTGGGCATATATACCTAAAGGAGCTGAACCAGCTCCTGCGATAAACAAGTCTCCTTTGCAAATGAATATCATAACAGTAGACTGTAGCACCAGTCGAGCAAGGCGGTGCTTCCAAGGTGGATGGAAAGCTGATAACAGGGAGAGCTGGAGCTTCCGTTTCACCAGCGCTCGGGACTAGCTCCTGACCATCACCCTTTGCTGAACTTTTTCAGCATTTGAGTAACACAAAGAGTAAGCCAGCATGCTCTCTAATGCAAGTTCCTCTAACTATCAACATCAAACTATATGCACATTACACACTTCACTTCCTATTCAAAATATTACCCCCCCCCCCCCAAAAAAAGGGCATATACTATCCAAGCAACGACTTATCTTGCTCTCGTGTTCCTGAACTTGATTCTTCTGAATTCTCCACTCTCTGGCTTCGGCTTTCCTGTCATTCTCTGACTAAATATATCTGTGCTGTTTACTTATCCCCTAATTCTACTGACTATCAAAAATTCTTCGACTATATTACTTCTACGATGGAACACATTCTGTCCATTTCTCCTTTCTCTGAAATCTCCATTCTTGGAGATTTCAATGTTCACCACCACCTTTGGCTCTCCTCTCCTTTCACGGATCCACCTGGTGAACAAGCCTACATCTTTTCTATCCTTAATGACCTAGAGCAGCTTGTACAGCACCCTACCCGTATCCCTGACCGCCTTGGAGAGAGCTCCAACATACTTGACCTCTTCCTCACAACTAATCCTTCAGCTTACTCTGTTAATCTTTTCTCTCCGTTGGGCTCCTCCGATCACAACCTTATTACCTTAACCTGTCCTATCGCTCCAGTACGGCCTGCGGACCCTCCAGGGAAACGTCGTCTCTGGCATTTTGGAGCTGCGGACTGGGAGGCCCTCAGGCAGTACTTCTTTGATTTTCCCTGGAATGATTATTGCTTCCATGGCCGTGAGCCATCTGAATGTGCCTTGCGCATTACGGAGGTTATTCTCTCGGGCATGGAAGCATACATTCCTTTCTCATATCCTTTGACTAATGCAAGAAAGCCTTGGTTTAATCACGCTTGTTCTAATGCTGTCCGCAACAAGGAGAAGGCCTACAAAAGGTACCGGAGCCAACCCACCCCTGAATCACATAATCTTTACGTTTCTGCCCGGAATCGTGCTAAGTCTGTTCTTCGCTCTACTAAAAATAATTTCATCCATACTAAATGCTCTCAACTCTCCAACTCGAATTCTTCCCGCTCCTTCTGGCACCTTGCCAAAAATCTTTCTAACAACTTTACCTCATCATCCTTCCCTCCTCTTTTCTACTCTGATGGTTCTGTAGCTATTTCTTCTACTGATAAAGCAGATCTCTTTGCACAGACTTTCTCCTCCAATTCCACCTTAGACGATTCCGGTGCTGTTCCTCCATCACTTCCCCCCTCTGACTTCCTCATGGCTGACATTAAAATTTCTTCCGTTGATGTATTTTCTGCCATTACTGGCCTCAGTACTAACAAGGCATATGGGCCTGATGGGGTCCCTCCTGTTGTTCTCAAAAACTGTGCTTCTGTGCTTACACCCTGCCTAGGCAAACTATTTCGCCTTTGTCTGTCAACTTGTACCTTTCCTTCTTGCTGGAAGTTTGCTCTCATTCAGCCAGTCCCAAAGAAGGGTGACCACTCCCAACCCTCGAACTATCGTCCAATTGCTTTAACGTCCTGTATTTCAAAAGTTTTCGAGTCAATTCTTAATAAAAAATTTTAAGGCATCTTTCCTATCACAACCTTCTTTCCGATCGTCAGTATGGGTTCCATCAGGGACGCTCCACTGGCGATCTTCTCACCTACCTTTCAGACTCCTGGTCATCCTCCTTTCGGGACTTTGGCGAAAGCTTTGCCATTGCACTTGACATCTCAAAGGCTTTCGATCGAGTCTGGCATAAATCTTTAATTTCCAAACTGCCCTCCTACGGTTTCTATCCTTCTATCTGTACCTTCATCGCTAGCTTCCTTTCTGGTCGTTCTATAGCTGCTGTCGTAGACGGCCATCGTTCTTCTCCTAGATCTATCAACAGTGGTGTTCCTCAGGGCTCTGTCCTATCACCAACTCTCTTCCTTTTATTCATCAATGATCTTCTAAGCTGTACATCTAACTCTATCCACTCATACGCTGATGACTCCACCCTTCACCTTTCCATTCGGTTCCCGCAACGCCCATCTCAACAGTTACTTCAAGAAACAAGGGATGAGGCTATGGCACACCTAATGTCTGACTTGGCTCATATCTCTGACTGGGGTAAAAATAATATGGTTGTCTTTAATGCTTCTAAGACTCAGTTCTTACACCTATCAACCCGACAAAATCTTCCACAGGTATACCCACTAATGTTTAATAATATTCAGATTAATCCTGCATCATCCTTGAATGTGCTTGGGGTTTCATTTACTCGGGACTTGTCTTGGAAAGATCATATTGCATCTCTTGTAAAATCTGCTTCCAAGAGATTGGGTGTGCTAAGCCGACTCCGCTCTTTCTTTACCCCTGCACAATTGTTGACTCTATACAGGGGTTTTATCCACCCCTGTGTGGAGTACAACTCTCATGTGTGGGGAGGCTCCCCACATACAGCTCTTCTCAATAGGGTGGAGTCAAAGGCTTTTCGTCTCATTAACTCTCCTCCTCTTACTGACTCCCTTCAACCTCTGTCTCTTCGCCGCACTGTTGCATCTTTATCTCTTTTCTATCGCTACTTTAATGGTCACTGCTCCTCTGAACTGTCTGCTTGCATTCCTCCACCTCTACGACGGGCGCGTAGCACCCGTCTGGCAGCAAACTCTCATCCCTTTTCTGTCCAACTCTCTAATGCAAGAGTTAACCGTTACTCCCAGTCTTTCATTCATGCAACAGGTCAGCTCTGGAACTGTCTCCCTCTGTCTGTATTTCCTCCTGCCTATGATCTCCAGTCTTTCAAACGCAGTGTGTCCAGGCATCTCAAAATGATCGGATCTTGAATTTGGCTCTCTATTGTATTTTGTTTTTCTCTTGGAGGGAACTGTTACTGCGGGCTCATGGCCTTTGGTTCCTTCTTCCTCGCATTAAAAAAAAAAAAAAAAAAAAAAAAAAAAAAAAAAACCTTGGACTCCCCGGAGGGAGGGGGGGGGGGAAGATAAACAAAGCCCCCACCATCCTCCCCCCCCTCTCCTTGTGACGACCCAGGGAGAAGGCTGGAATCACTGTCTGACTTCATCATTTCTGCAACATTCGCGGCCTTTCCTCTAACACTCTATCTGTTGAGCACCACCTCTCCTTCTCTAAACCCCACCTTCCCTTCCAAATTGAGACTCAGCTGTCTAAGGTGACTGATAGCAAACCCTTCTATGTATCCTCCTACTTTCCCTATACTCATTTCAAGGCCAAAGTTGGCAGTTGTGTATATGTACGCAACATGTCTTGCTCTCGTGTTCCTGAAGTTGAATCTTCTGAATTCTCTACTCTCTGGCTTCGGCTTTCCTGTCATTCTCTGGCTAAATATACCTATGCTGTTTACTTATCCCCTGATTCTACTGACTATGAAAAATACTTCGACTATCTTGCTTCTAAGATGGATCACATCCTATCCATTTTTCCTCTCTATGAAATCTCCATTGTAGGAGATTTCAATGTTCTCCACCGCCTTTGGCTCTCCTCTCCTTTCACTAATACACCTGGTGAACAAGCCTACGTCTTTCCTATCCTTAATGACCTAGAGCAGCCTGTACAGCACCCTACCCGTATCCCAGACTGCCTTGGATAGAGCTCCAACATACCTGACCTCTTCCTTACAACTAATCCTTCTGCTTACACTGTTAATCTTTTCTCTCAGTTGGGCTCCTCCGATCACAACCTTATCACCTTAACCTGTCCTGTCGTTCCAGTAAGGCCTGTGGACCCTCTGAAGAAGCGCCGGTTGTGGCGGTTTTGAGTTGCTGATTGGAAGGCCCTCAGTCAGTACTTCTTTGATTTTCCCTGAAATGATTATTTCTTCCATTGCCGAAAGCCATCTGAATCTGGCTTGAGCATTACAGAGGTTATTCTCTCGGGCATGGAAGCATACATTCCTTTCTCCTATCCTTTGACTAATGCAAAAAAAAAAAAATGATTTAATCGCGTTTGTCCACAACAAGGAGAAGGCTTACCAAAGGTAACTGAGCCAACCCACCCCTTAATCTCTTCTCTTTTATGTTTCTGCCCGGAATCGTGCTCTGTTCTTCGCCCTGCCAAGAATAACTTCATTCGTACTAATGCTCTGAACTCTCCAACTCGAATTCTTCTGTGAATATATAAAGTCAAAATGTTACCCTTATAGTAAAAGAGGTCGCCTGTGATGATCCCCAGGCAGGGCTCTCCTCCGTGGCCTTCTCTCCTTCCTCATTATTTTTCCCCTCTGGTGCGAATTACGACCCAGTATTTCTATTGCATCCACGTTCTTCAAGGAGGTATGTAATGTTTATTGCAGAACTGCGCTTCTACATATATACATACCAACATATATTCATACATATACATATCGCATACATGCATAAATATATGCATAAATATTTTAATTATAAACACCTCTTTCTCTCTTCTCGAACCTCACTAGTTTCTCTCTCTCTCTCTCTCTCTCTCTCTCTCTCTCTCCAGCGCAGTGGTTCTCATACTAGCCCTCATGAATCCCCTGGGTTCTGGGTTGGAATTTCAGGGGTGTCCAGAGCAGACTGTAAACAGCAGAAACAAATGCTGAGGTAATCTTGAAATATTCATCCTAAAAGTGACTCATAGGGCAAGGAACATTTAGGTGATATAATTTCGTTAAACCAGACCAGCGTTCTTCCATAAGTCTCAGTGATATATCACAGAAACATCACAGCTGGTACCATCACATTACTCGAAGTGCTGAATGAGACAGCCCTGTTGTGTTTTCAGTGTGGACGGTGGGTGTTGCAACAGAAGTGGTGACAAATGAAAGTAGTGTGTGGCATGTGGGAATGTTGGGCCTCAGGGAATGGATTATCAAGATCTATGCCAGAGTAGGAAACAAGCTTCTTCAATCCGGTAACTTTGTTTTGTTCATGCTGATACTAGACTATTTTATTAACCTTGAAAGAGTGCGCTAGTAGTGAAGGCGTTTGTGAGAGGTTAATATAACCCCTCCAATTCGAATATGCTCTCCTACAAGAAATACAACAGCCTGGAGAAAGAAGGAAAAACTAAAACATAAGTCAAAGGACTGAAAGGCTTAGTAAGAAACAAAGGTATTATTGGTCAAGCGCCAACATTAGGAGTTGCGTGTGTGTGTACAGATAGCTCTCCCCCTTTTCCTTGTTTCTCCGTCTTATCTTTCCCCTCGACTTCACTCTCTCCTGTCCCTGTGCTTCTCTGTCTCCTCTTCCACTTTCTCCTCTACTTGATGTGCCTTACATTTCTCTCCCTAGTTTCTCCTTGTCTTCTTTCTTCTGTCTGTTTCATGTTTGCGTTCCTTCTTTCCTTAGTCCTGTCAGTCTTGCTGTGTATTTTCTCCTCTTAATTTTATACAACCTTAGCCCGAACACTACGATGTTTCAACTATAGCACTTTACTTGTGATATATATATATATATATATATATATATATATATAGTCTTGTCAGGAAAAGTAGTACCAACGTTGTGATGTACAGCATCTTTATTATTAATCCAAACGTTTCGGAGACACAATCTCCATCATCAGTGGATCTAAAAGTTTAAAAGACAACAATCATCGATCAATGTCAGATCTATTGCGGATATTATATATATATATATATATATATATATATATATATATATATATATATATATATATATATCTATATATAGATATGGAGAGAGAGAGAGAGGGAGAGAGAGAGAGAGTATATTGCGTAAATATGAATCTCTCTCTCTCTCTTATATACAGGTGAGTCAACAGAATCTCTCTATAAGGCTTCTGTTCACTCCAACGTGACCCTTTACCCTGGCGGTATCAGGGGATCAAGTCTGAGTAGGTCAGATGTAGGGAGAGTTGCTCGTGTTGGGGAGGGGGTTCCTCCCTCTACTCTTCTAATTTCATTATGACTTTACCCTTTTTCATTCTCATCTCTCATAATCACATGTGGGCATAAATATCGGTCACTTCATGAAGACGAACAAGGAGGCAGAGATTATTGATTTCAAAACCCAGTGATGCGACTTTCAGAGCTCAACAGTTACTAGAATATTTTGCGAGAATTGAACAACTGTATGAAAAAAAAAAAAAAAAGATCATCAGCTATAGAAAGAGAGGCTTGATGGGTCTGACATGACTCTATCCTGCTCCTTGTATTAATTTCTACCCCCTCCAAACCCCCCTCATGGCCTTGCCTCTCGTCCACTTCCCTACCATGCAATGAAACATCTGATTGTGGAGTGAGTCGACTTTCTACCTTCTCTGCTCATAAACAAATACAGGCTTCGCTCGTAAATAAGAACTGTTAACGTATTTAAGCTTGGTTTAAGCAGGATACCTATTATTTTAAAATAAACAATTTAAGTATGATGATCTTTTTATGACTTTTGTTTTAAGAAAAGACACAACCTCAGGATGAAAGCATGCAAAACGTTGCCCATTCCAGATGAAACTAAAAAAAAAAACGAAATCAAGATTTTATATTTTCCAAAATCTGTCATTCTTTCTGGCTATGACTTCCAGTCTTTTAAATGCAATGTGTCAATGCGTCAAGAGATGAGCAGATATTGATTCTGGCTCCCTTTTGTTCCATTTTCTCTAGAACAGACAAGGTTTTGGTCTCCCGAGAGTTGAATAAAATAGTCTCACAAAATAAGAGTATAAAGAAATGAGTCATCATATCGAAGGGATTAAAACTATTTGCTGAAACACATTTTTTATTAACCCTGTTGCTTTATGGGTTCCTTTATCTTCTGGTGTGACGCTGAATAACATTACTGAGTGAATTCAATAATCGTTTCTGATTATTTTTATTAGCATATCGGAAGTGGCTGAGTCGTTCAGCATCCCAGTATTCTTCAATTCCCTGTAGTTCAGCTTATCACTGACCCCAACACAAACCTCATAACTCCTCCACTCTCTCCTTCACCTCCTGATTCTCAAGCCATCTTCCATTACTTGATTTCATCTCCTCATCTGTTCTTCCTGTCTCTAACTCCTGTCTCTTCCCGTCTCATCAAGTTTTTAGTTCTTCGTGTTCTCTTTCTGACTAGACACAAAAACATAAAGCAGGCAGACATAATATTAGATGACCCACCGTGACGCCATACTGTACTGTGGTTACTTTTGACATTTTAGCATACTGAACGCACGTCATTATTTTCGGAAACAAATTGGTTCATATTGCCAGTTCTACAAAGCATATGAATGTTATACCAGCATGTCTTGTACTCTCTCTCTCTCTCTCTCTCTCTCTCTCTCTCTCAACCAGTCAGATTTACCAACGCCGTACAACAACGCACTGTGAACTTTAATAACTGTATCACTGTCACACTTGTGTCACTCAGGCACTGACGTATGAATAGGTCATTTGGCAGTCTCAACCTTATATTTACCACCAGCGTTGTGAAGCGTGTGGAGTGGTAATGTTTTCAGTTGCGAGGTTTGATGACTGGTTTTGTGTGTGTGTGTCTTACATCTTGAATTTGCGTCAGATCAGTAGTGGAGGTGCAAAATTATTTGCTGAGGAAAAACTTAACGGCTACACGGGTGATGAGATCCCATTGTGAGATGGCTTTTACTACAGTATTGTCTGCAATGATAAATGTCTTGATGTCTGACCCAGGCTAACACATCTTTCTCACTCCTATGTGCACAGTATTTGGTAAGCATTATAAGGTGAGATTATTGTTACTGTTACGGTATTATCTTCATCGTTATTATTATTATTATTATTATTATTGTTGTTGTTGTTGTTGTTGTTGTTGTTGTTATTACTATTATTACTGCTGCTGTTGTTGTTATTGTTGTTGTTCATGTTCTTGTATTGTTAATATTAATATTTTTTCATTACTTTGTTACTTAGCAGTTAGTCGAATTTAATATGTAATCATGAAGCCATCTGTGGGCAGGTATACTTTTGTATAATAACATTTTGCTCGTTCTTCTGGCAGACGTTACTGTTTTACTGAATTTTCATCTTATGGATGCACTTGACTTCATTTATGCAGAAAAGAAAGAGCCGAAGGTGGAAGCTTGCAGTTGTCCTTTCCGAAGAAAGCTGAATCAAAACATGCCGAAATCAAGAAGGTTTTATCTCTAGATGCCTGGATACATTGCAGACTTGGGGTTATTGGCAGTGAGAAAGTCAGGATAAAGAAGACCGTTGCAGGGATGACCTAGTGTGTAAATGAAGGACTGGCCATTTAATACTTGGAGATAATGGGATGAGAGATCATGGTTAGACAAGAGTTGCGTACCCGGGGTATCGAACACTGGATGCAACCACATATGACAGGATAGCAGTGACGTTTGGAATAAGGATATATTAGAGAGATGTAATATTATATCAAAGAGAAGAAGCTGAAGCGAGTCAGTATGAAGAGAGCAGTTGAAGAGACGATTGGTCTTTGACTCCATCCTGTTTAGAATTGCTGGATGGAGTGACTTCACCTACACATGAGAACTGTACTCTACACACGACCAAGCCTTTTGACCCCTGGAATATCTTTCCCATTTTATTCTTGCTATCTCCTGGAGAATTTATTTAGCTAGGAAAAGACTTCCTGGACTACAAAGGTTAGATATTGCGCTGAGAAATCCATTTGATACAAGAGGCTCTTTGCAGGTTGAACAAATCGTTGGCGGAAGCTGCTGTAAACTAAAACGGACGACACCTGGATAGAAGGGACTGAGGCCCCTGTACAGTACTTGAGATGAAGGTGCAGAAAGTTAGATGGAAACCATAACAGCACACTTTGAAAATGTAATATTTGCACCAGATACTGCCGAAGGACTTTGAAGTATCTAGCACAAATATGATTCTCCAAGACTTCTATTGTATTATGCCGAAAAAATATATTTCTTCAGTCAGTTTGTTTGTTTATCAGTCAACCTATCTATCTATCCATCCATCTATCAATTTCCTGACACCCCAAAAGTTTATCTGTAGACAGGGTGGCCAGGACAAAAACTTCTTCTCCCAAATTACGAATACAGAGTCGAACTTTCTTCCATCTCATAGCACTTAAATATGGCTCCTTCCTCGATGCGCTAAAAAAGTTCTCCCTTCTCTTTCCTCTTCTCTCTCTTTCCCCTCCTCTTCCTCCTCTTGTCGTCTACCCCCTTCCCTTATATCTTCGTTCATCCCTCCCTAGGCACACAGCTGTCTTGTTGTTTGTTTATGTCTGTGGTGAGTAGGGCGTCAGGTGTTCATGTGGCTGTCGATTACTGTCTGTTCACTAATGGACTCCTCACTCTTCTTTGCTCTGGGTTCCCTTTGACGTCCTTTTCTCCCGCTTTTTCTCCTACGTTCATCATTCACTTTCTCTTACTCTTTTCTTCCTTTTTCTCCATGCCCTTTTTTCACATGTTACTCTGTGTGTTATTTTTCCCTTTCCCTTCCTCTGGATTTCCTTTTTTTTTTTGTTTCTGTTTCCAGTCTTTTCTCATTCCATCTTCCTACTCTTCGCGTCTACTTTGCTTGGTCCTTCGTCAAATTTTCTTTGTTCTTCCATCTATCTTTTCTTTCTACTCTCCTTCATTTTTTTTTTTTTTTGTCCACTTGCCGCATTACTAATCAACTTTTCCCCACTCTCCACATTCTCTTCCCCCTCCCCCCCCTCTCTGTCTGTCTGTCTGTCTGTCTGTCTGTCTGTCTCTTTCTTTTCACCATCGTTTCTGTCGTTGCTTGTTTCATATATTCGTCGCTTTTTTCCGCTTCCTTCAATGTCATTTTCTCTGTTTTTTTCTTGATCCTTCTTCCATAGTCTCTGTCTTAGCCTCTTTTCACCATGTTCCCTCTCTTTACACTCCCTTCTTATGGCCTTCTTACACAATTTCATTTATTCTTTCAACCATTCCAATTAATTTCTTCCATTTCCCCAGTTATTGTTTTTCTCCATCGTCTTCGCTCCGGCCTCTCATCCCCTCACTTATTCTTTTTTTCTGTCATTCCACTTTCCTTGCTTTTCTTTTATTCCTCCTCCTCTCTTTTCTTCCTCCCTTCTTTCTTTGTCTTCTTTTCTTCTCATGTTTCTTCTTTCTATTTTTCCCCTCTTCCTGTTTCCCCCCTTTTTTCTCTGCTTCATGGCCCTCATTTATTTTCTGTTTCCTCTTCTCTCCCCACCGCCTACCGTCCTTCTTACGGGTCCTCCATTCTTCTTTCCTCTTCTCCTCCTCTCCTTTCCTTCTTTTCCCTCTTTGTTGCACCACTCTTCAATCTCCCTTCTCTTTCTTCCGTATATTTCGCTTCGCTGTTCCCTCCTACCTCCTTTCCCTCTCTCTTCCTCTCACGTATCTTTCTTTTTTCCTTTTTATCCAAATTCTTTCTCCTCTCTCTTCCCACCCTCCGTCCCCTCATCATACCCCCTCCCTTCAGCCGTCCGTCACCATGTTTATGTTACCTGCTCCGTATATGCGGCATCAGATTCGCCGCCCCAAAATAAACAGAGCAGGGGTGACGCCTTGATAATTTAATTAGACAAGACGTCAATAAGGCTGTGGGTTTTATATATATATATATATATATATATATATATATATATATATAGATAGATAGATATATATATATATATATATATCGTTGGTACGTTTCCAGTAAGGAATGTCATTCAGGTTACGTAATTTAGCATTTAGCCCTATAACAGGAACATATTTCCGCGGCTGATTAAAATGAACTGGAGTTTTTCGCCGCAAATAAAATGAGGGTAGAGTAATTACCTCTGGTCAGAGGATAGTCTCTAAGTGTGCATTAACTGCTAAAGGGATTAACAAAAAATATATTACTATGCAATTTTGCATGTATTTATGAGCAACAGCAACTTAACTTTCGTCCTGAAGAAGTAGTGAGGGAGGGTGAGGGATGTTAACAGGAACAGAAGTGAAGACGGGTGTGTGACCGGAGGGAGGGAGGGAGACGAAAAAGAGAGTGTTGGAGGTGATGGTGGGAGAGAGTGGGGGAAGGGAGAGAGGTGTACCTGGGAGAGGTAAAAGAATGTGTACGAGATGAGTGAGGGTGAAAGGTGAGGGAGGGTGCCAGAGATTTAATGTGAAATATGTGTGAGTGTGTGCCAGGGTTAGTTCTCAAGTGGGGAGGCTGAGTGGGAGAGCTGAAGAAGGGACGTTAGGTATGAGGGTAAGGCTGGTAAGGTGTACGTGTAGAAAGAGGTAGGGTGTGTGTGTGTGTGTGTGTGTGTGTGTGTGTGTGTGTGTGTGTGTACGAGAGAGAGAGAGAGAGAGAGAGAGAGAGAGAGAGAGAGAGAGAGAGAGAGATGCGGGGCTCAGATCGGCATACGGAGGGTAGCAGACAAAGGACGTTTACAAAACCTTTAATTACATTTGTCTGGGCGAGTAACGAATAGATGGCAGAGCTTCTCTTCTCAGTTAATTCGCATGATCCACAGACCAATCTGTTCCTCTGAATATTTTATATAGTAAGTAAACGAGTTGAAACGGAAAGTGTGTGTGTGTGTGTGTGTGACTGATTATGAGTGCAGAAACATGCATAAATGTCTGACTATCGTATTTTAATGGGATAGTGTATATATGCAGAGTATGTGTATGGTACTGTACTCGTATCTGAGTGTGTGAATACATGCATCATTTCAAACACTTTCTTTTTAGACAAGAAAGTGAAGCAAAATCTGAGAACCTATAGATCTTGCCCATCCGAATCAAAATTAAGGGAAACAAGAATCGGTGCCGAGGCATAGCAAACCCGTCCCCGGCAGTCATTTTAGTGCTGAAGTAACACAGCAGGATATCAAGTCAAAGGTGTCACATATCAATTTTGGAGGAAATTGGGTGAAAACTGAAGATTTTATGCCCATTTGAAATTTTAGGTCCGACCCACCTGACACTGACCCCCCTATCGTTAACTGAGGGGTGACCCCCCTGATGCAATGAGGCATGTTATATGATGTAGATTTGAAAGATGCACCTTTAGGTTTGGTTTCATGTCGATATGATGAATCTGAAAGGAGTTATAGCGAAAAACGATTTTTTTCTTTTTACATTTTTTGGGGCCTACAGCCTGTGTGTGTGTGTGTGTGTGTGTGTGTGTGTGTGTGTGTGTGTGTGTGTGTGTGTGAGAGAGAGAGAGAGAGAGAGAGAGAGAGAGAGAGAGAGAGAGAGAGAGAGAGAGAGAGAGAGAGAGACGGGACTCAGCTCGGCGTACAGAGGGGAGCAGACAAAGGATATTCTCAGAAACTTTAAGTACATTTGTCTGCGAGAGTAACGGGATGGCAGAGCTTCTCTTTTCAGTTAATTCGCATGATCCACATAGTAAATTTACAAATTTAAATTTAAAAACTTAATCAAGTGATCAGAAGGTCAAAGTCTGTCATTCCAGTAATATTAGTCAAAATCGCACTGGTAATTTTCGCGTAAAGTTGTTAACATATAGGGAGACAGACAGACAAACAAACAAACAGACAAGCCGAGTGAAAACAATACCCGTCCCCAAGCCCCTCCGGGGCGGGAACGAGTAATAAATGCCATTTCTTTGGAGATGCCTGGACACATTGCATTTGAAAGACAGGAGGTCGTAAGCAGTGCGATAAATGTCGGAGGAAAACATTCCATGAGCTGATGAGCTGTGTCCATAAAAGACTGGGAGTACAGATGAACATTTGGAACAAAGAGTTAGGTAGAAAAGAGATAACGGAATGTATTTTATCCCAGTGTCTTCTAGCTAAATTATAGTTGTTATTGGCGAACTCTTTAATCCTGTTTCCCAGGCTTACTTCTCTCTGTTTCATGACGGAGCTGGCAGACAAAGTGATTCACAGCTTCGGTCAGGGACGCCTCATAGCTTGGTCAACAGTATGCATGACTTCATCCAGAGTCCCACAGTTCCACATTACGTAACAATAAATATTGTCTAGGATCAAATCACAACAAAACTTTGACCAGGACACGGTTTGTGCCAAGTTCTTATGTCACGCTTACTGACGACCGAATGATGATTTAACACTATAAACTTAGCGGTTAGTAATGACATAACCGGGAGTCATAAGACACCCGTAAAGGAAGCAAAGAAACCAATGATCTACGATCTAGGTCATACACCTATTTAACTACTTCTTCAGTGACATTTTTCATTTAATTCTTTCTACTTTCGGGCGACTTCGATCAGTATTGGCGTGACTTTTTCGAAATGAATGATTTAGACAGTTTTATATTAAACAGTTAAGCTGGAGAGATTTTTTTAAGTTGATTGTAATGGTCAAGAAGCAGCAAAAACCAGCTAATAAAATACGTCACCGGATTCAAGGCGTTAAGTTTAAGCTGCATATAATAGTTTGTTCATGATTACTTCTTCGTCTGTATGTACTGCTACCAAACGCTTCACAACCAGAGTAAAGTGATTGTTGAAATATTAAAATACTGTGCTGCTTCACAGACTTGACTGAATAGCAGTCCTGGATCATTTTTCTTCTTACCCAGAACGATCCAAAGTCTTTGAACACAAAATGTTTCCTGTATGTCCGTTTTCACACACTGTACAGTTGTGGACATAAAATACCGAATCATGATGATGAATGAATGATGATGATAATGATGAATGAAGAAGTGATGATGATATGGATGGTGAATGAAGCCATGATGATGATGAATAAATGAAGAAGTGATGATGATAATGATAATGATGAATGAAACAGTGATGATGATGAATGAAGCAGTGATGATGATAATGAATGCTGTTGATGATAATGATAATGATGAATGAAACTGTGATGATGATGATGAATGAAGATGTGATGATAGTGAATGCTGTTGATGATAATGATGATGATAAAGATAAGCTTTGTATCTCTTGTAAGTTTTTATCCAGTCAAATCCACTCTTAGTCATGTACGCGTTTATTTTGAACTGAAGCTATTTTCTGTATTAGTTTGTATTCTTTGTCTCTGGTACTGTAATGCATATCTGTTTTAGTCATATTCTAAGTTCATTTCAGTTACAGTAAAATCTCAGTTATGCGTTTTTATTCAGGCAGACCATACGCTGAATGTAGTGATGCGTCAAATATTGCACAGTACCCCTCCATTGGCTCAGCGTTTGGTGTCGTGCTGGATGTTGTGTTACTATAGTCGTGGTGTGTGACTCTGAGGTGGTTGTTGTCGTGCCCTGGCAACCTACCATTCAGAAGTGCATCTGATTTTGTGTATTAGACGCGTGTGATTCGTGTATAATATGTTCGTATATCATCCACTCACTTGATGTAGTGCTGCCTACTTCTTCCTTAATCTTTATCATTCTTTTTCTGTGCCTGTCCTTCTCTCTTCTTATTTCTCCCATCTTTCCTGTCACTTCTTATTGCTTTTCTTTCCTTTACAGGTGGCTTTACATTGAGTGACAAGCCAAATGGTTTCCTGTAAGCCAAGAAACCATTTACAGCGCTGGGTGGTAACCATATAACCAAACCATACGTGCTTCCTACGTGTCAACAAGTGGGTTGGTGGAGGGTTAGTGCCCCTCTCCGTAAAACAAGTAACTCAAAGTCAAACGGGCCACTCCCTTACGGGATTGTGGCGTCTGGCAATAGATAGATAGATAGACCTCACAACGATAAACAACATGAATGTACTGTAAGTGATGGTTTCGAAACCCAGTGATGCTATCTTTGGAGCCAAACATACCATCCGGAATAATATGTCATAATTTCATAATTTTTCGATAAAAAGTGGAACAACCTTTCCACGACAGCACACACTGATAGCGCAGAACAACTAAACCTGCATCTCATGCGTAATATACAGCTGTGTTAAAAGTTTTCGACACCTCTACTGTCTGAGGCAAAGGTAGGTGTTACTTGAACTATCTTATATGTGATGTCAGTATGAAACGACAAAGATTATCAAACAGAATGATAACGCTCTGTTGTTTGGAGAGGAATGATAAATATGAAATGCTGGACACAATGTTGGCAGGTGCTTGTCGACGAACTTTTCATAGTTGTGCACAGGCCTGAACATCCACTTGACGCCTACTATAGTTACTGTACAAACATTCCTCCTCACACCACCTGAACATGACTCACATTTGCAGCAAACATACAAAGAAGAAGGAGGAATTAAGATTAACTTCTATCAACTACACCAAGGTCAGTAAGACGGACCATATATCTTTACTGTCATAATCTTCACCTTCAGTAAGACACACAAAAACTGAATTTACATCCAGATCCCCAGTTATACTGGGGGGTTAACAGGATGCAGGGAAATGACTTTACCTAAGAGTCTGACCGGCCCCAAAATCGAATTCGGTTTATTCCAGTTGCGGGCTGGACTTCCTCACCAAAGATCTCTCGTAAGTTGATTCAGATTCACAGACTTATGACCAAATCCCTCTCGTAAGACGTATTTTGTTCTGCAGAAATAACAAGAGGCATTGGAAGATTCTCCAGTGCGCCAGTCCTTCCTGCAGTAACAAGTCATGATTACCACAGTGAGATGATCATAAGTTTGTATGTGCATTCGGTCCTGTGTAACCTGGTCTGTTGGTATCATGATAAAATATACAAAACGTCACTGGCAACAGAGTAACGTTACTGTGCAGCGTCACGTCAACCTTGCCGTTATCAGTGTGGCTGTGTGGTGGCGTTTATGAACGAGGAACAGCGGACACAGTCACTAAAAGGTTTATGAACCATTCCCTCCTATTACTCAGATTTTGCTTTACAGGATGAACAGGAGACACGGGAAATTTTCAACACTCTCTTTTCTTTCTTCCTATAAAGGCAAATTGTAATTCATAATAATTCCCCTTTTGTAATTAACATGTACTTTTGCATAAAGAAAAAATAATTCGAAAAGATTCTAATTTTTCACCCCTTACCCCCCCCCCCCCCCACAGAAATCTGAGTTACAATGCTGAATCCATCATAAAAATATCGTCCATTCCTTTACTGGCCCATCGGAAACGTGGGGACCCGGGACTACTCTACTTCATCCTGACATATTTGGTGAGTGACCAATCGCTCTTCCTTGGGGGGTATTAAGTGACCATTAAGCTTTAATTATTCTTTGGTTGTAAAGCCTTATGAGACACATACAGTCTGATCACTTAACCTACAAACCCACCAGGCGTCCATCTGACTGTAAATATGCCTAAGTATCCAACACTAACACCACACGCCATCGATTCTGAACACTAACTGCGCAACAACATAATCACTGTGATAATTTGGCTGACTATGTGACACTGGGGAGCTGTATTGACTATTTTTGTCGGTCAACACACTCCGGTAATCTCTGGGTTTGTTAAGCACATTTCTTCATCTCTGGCAAATGCATCCCTCTTCATGACGTCTATGTTATATTCACGGCTGTATCAATAAAATTGAGTGAGATGATGTAGGTCTAGTTTCTGATGATCTGTTAACTGAGAGCATGCTAGGTCATAATATCTGAAGGCCATTCATGGAACACCTGTAACTGTTTGATGTGATGAGCTCCTACATAACAGAATGTAACCAGCAACGATAGAGCAGAGTCGGATATGTTCTATAATCACCACATGGTATACAAATCATCGTCCCAAAATAGGACTTATCCACATTTTCGTGCTCTTTTTTAACAATCCATCCCTCAGCCTCCCGGTTTATGACGCCCCTCCATTTCAGCTCTGCACACATTCCCAGTTAAGGGCAAAATATTTCATTTCTCATATGAATTTCCGAATAATGCTATAGCATCTAAGGGTTGTTTTTGTCATTTTGACTAAAATAAATTACTTATTTAAACACAAACTTTTGTGGCACTGGGGCAAATTGCAGTCTCAAGGATGAACATGAAATGCAACGGGAATGACATTATCGTTATAGATAATACTCTACGAAATCCAAGTGAGACAATGACACTTACCACATGAATTCAGTTATACGGATCTCTTTCTAAACTTTATGAAATCATTTGAGAAAAAAAAAAAAAAAAAAAAAAAAAGGTTTGAATATCATCGCACACCTCATGATGACTTTCAGATGCAGGACGGCCGTACTGTGACAGGTGGTGAAGATGGCGCTGACTTGAGGTACTCCATTTGATACTGTGTCTTATCTGAATTTGATAAACAGCTTGATTACGTTATTGCGCAGCACAATCAGGAGAAGGAGGGAAATTTTACCAAAGAGACGGAATTTTAGAAGTCACAAGGCTAGAACTGTTTCAGCAAACCTTTTCCTTGTTATGAAAATAATTAGATACTACTTAATATATTCCAGAATCCACGACTGGGTCCAAAGAAACACATTCAGACAATCCAAAAATTAATAATAATAACAATAGGATATAGACCAAAACAACATCCAGATTCTTCATGTTTTACTGCAAAAATAAACTCGTATATAAAATACGCAGAAATGACTAGTAACACATATAGCAACGGGGGAGAGGGGTATATGGCACCATATACCCCTCTCCCTCGGAAGGGATACGAGGGAAAGAAAGTGAGTGAACGGAGGATGTACGACGAAAGAGGGAAAGGAGAGCATGGATATAAAATGAGGGTGACGAGGATGAAGGACTAAGAAGGGGGAAAAGGAATGTGAAAAAGGGAGGGGAGAGGAGGGTGAGGAAGAGAGGGGATTGAGAGTGAGGGAGGGGAGGATGAAGGGAGAGAGGAGTGGAGGGTGGATGAGATGGGAAGAAGGGGCGAGGGAAGAAAGTAGAATAGTACAGGATGAGGGAGAATCTGCAGGTGGGAGGGAGGCAGTATTGGAGAAAGCGTAATTAGAATGAGAAGGTAAGGTTGGGTTAGGGAAGGAAGGGGGAGGAGGGAGGAAGTACTGGGTCAGTGCAAGGAAAGCTGGGAGGGTGGGGGATACTGAACGACAAAGGGAGTATTATTGGATGAGAGTGAATAACGTGCAATTCAAGGTGGAAAAAAGGGGAGGGAGGAGGGTATGGTGAAGGCGAGAAGATCGAAAGGCATGGCAAGGGAGGAGAAAGGGAAGGGGGAATGTTGGGTGAAGGAAGGGAAAAAGGGTAGTGGATGTGAAGGAGAGGAGATTAGTGGGCAAAGCAGGGGATGAGAAAGGGTAGGGAGTAATGCTGGCAGAAGGATAAGTGATAAAACAGGGTGAAAGAGGCAGTGTGAGTCTCGTATTCTGAGTGGCTGTGGAGATTTTGTAACAACTCTTCCACAACCAATTATTATTCACATTACACCCCACCTCTCAGTTTATTACAAATACCAACTCGATGTTAAAAAGAACTAACATGCAACCAATTATTAACGTGAAAAGTGCTAAATAAAACACTGAAAAAGGGATGTTACTAAGTTTACTACGCCCAAGAGAATATGGCTGTCAGTCCTATGCTGAGTAACTGCACTATCACTAGGGTGTGGATGGGATGTTTTCAGTAGGACGAAGCAGAATATCACAAGGATGTGGCTGAGAACACTATTACATTGGTGTGGTTGAACTATTAATTTGAAAATATTGCTAGGGTGGCTGGGGATAATACTGTAGGGCTTGGATGGGAGTTTTACTAAAAGGTGAAGCTGGGATATTATTAGCGAGTGACTGGGAACAATCCTAGTGTGTCTGGGAATTACTTAGGTGTATAGGAGTACTACTAAAGGGTGTATCAGAGAATTCACAAAGGTATAAGGGAGAATATCACAAGATTGTAACTTAAACTTTACGATAAGATGTAGTTGGGCATTACTAAGGACGGCTGGGAAAATTACTATAGGCTGAGGTTGAGAATATCACTAGCGTACGGTTGAGGGGATAAATTACCTAGTTAAAATCTCTCTCATTAAGTCTTATGATAGAAAATAACAAGAAAAGAAACAAACATCCTTCATTCACTTATTAAACTGTCCTCCTTCAGCACCTGGCAGACACAAACACACAGTTAGTGTACGTATTACCTTACTATTTACAAACAAATAGTAAGAAATGCAGAGTTCCCTGTTTGAATGATATGCACAATGAACTCGTCCCATCAGTTCACACAGCACTGCATACTCGAATGTCCACGATACACAACACATCACGTTGTTTATTATATAGATATATATATATATATATATATTCAACATCGTACCTACGTTGCCCCATGAGGAGAGCAAGAGCCAGGGGCTAGGCAACTTGGTGCATATATATATATATATATATATATATATATATATATATATATATATATATATATATATATATATATATATATATATATATATATATATATATTCAACATCGTACCTACGTTGCCCCATGAGGAGAGCAAGAGCCAGGGGCTAGGCAACTTGGTGCATATATATACAGTATATATATATATATATATATATATATATATATATATATATATATATATATATATATATATATATATATATATACACTGTATATTACACAGTTCACTTTAACATATATATATATATATATATATAACTGTTACAACCAGTATCAAAATTATTATAACTTTCGATGATCGCGAAGTATAGAGGATAGGTGTTTAACTGCCAATACCATTATTCAAATGTCAGTATTACGCGGGGTGTGGGTGTGTGTGTGTGTGTGTACGTGTGTGTGTGTGTGTGTGTGTGTGTGTGTGTGTGTGTGTGTGTGTGTGTGTATGAATATACAAAATACTCCTCTAGAGGAGGATTTATATATCTATGCCGAGCTGAAACTGTTGTAAATTCACAACGCATTTAGAACAGGGGTACAATTATACTGTAAATAAAAACCACACTTGTCACTGTTATGAAAGTCCACGTTTAGCCAAAACTAGTATACTGACGCCAATTTCAGTATGTGCGTATAGTTCTTCCGTCACAGTAAATACATTATCGTTTTATCACTGGTACAACTGCTAGTGTGTACTGCCGCGTGGTGGCTGGCCAGGGTGAGCGAGGTGGCAGTCAACACACAGTTTATTGTCTCCACATCGCTGGAGGCTACTGAAGGTGTGGAATCTGTCAGAAGGGATGACCTGTGCATAAGGCTCGTACGTGTGCTCAGAGTCGGCATCACAAGGCCTCCTGTAGGGGTCTACCTTGCCAACATTATCATACTGGGAGGCCCTGGAGCACATCCCTGGCGCTGCTCCTTGCTGCCGTGGCTCCCCCAGGTCAAGATCTGGAGGTGGAGAGTCTGGCGGAGGTGGCAGGATGGCAGCCCAGTTGACCTGCATCTCAACAGACTGATCATTTGGGTGGCAGCAGGACGTGTGTGGTGGTGATGGTGCCAGCAGGGCCGTGGTGGCGTACGGTTCAGTAGTGTGGTTGGGCAGCAGCAACCTCGGCTCTGCGTACTCACTAACCAGCTGATCTGACTTGAGGAGTCGTGAGGAGGATAAGCTGGAATCCTTATCACTGTCAGTCGGCCGCCATACCTTATGGTCACTGTACATATTGATGGAAGGGTCCTGGTACAGTGGGGGTGCATGAGTATGGCTGGCTGGTGGTGCCTTGTGCCGTACCCTCCACAAGTACCACACCACACCAAGCACCAGTAACAGCACCAGCGGAATCAGCAAGTACGCCAACCATACTGCCTGTGGTGGAGCATACAGCACCTCCCCTGCCGCCACCGTCCTGCGCAACCCCTGGCCCTCCACCACTACAGGGGCACTGAAAGGTCCTGTTCCAGCACTTGTCAGCGCCGCCACACGCACGGTATATATGTGTCCAGACAGTAAATCACGAGTTTCCAGGTAGGGTGTACCAACTGTCTCGGTAACCTGACTACCGTTGTGGCTGAGTGTAACCTTGTACCCTATCACCTCCCCCTGCGCCTCCTCAGTACTAACACCAGACCACTCGATCAGCATTGAACCCTCCTTTTGCCTCGTTACTCGCACGTTACCTGGCGCAGTCAGTGGCACTGGAAAGACAGGAATGAACACTTAAAATTAAGGTTAGGTTGTAATGACAATACTCTCAGTACTCTCAAATTTTCAGTCTATCAGTTTATCTATCTATCTGTTTCAGTTTGTTTTTATATCTGTCTGCATGTTTATCAATCTATGTATCTGAGTTCTTACTTGTACCGATCTGTTTTACTATCCGATTAACTGCTTCTCTACATATGATACTGATAGAGCCAGGGACACATGGTTTACTCTAAGACCACTGGCATATAGCACAAACACAGACTTTGTGATGCTTGGCGTAAGCTGCAAATTATAACCTAGTACTCTGAATACCTATCACTGTAACTACAACACTGTTTCTTCTATAATTTGCCTCAAACAGCATTAGTACTGTACGGTAGTTAATGTTATCATACAATACCTAACGCAGCCCACATGTCTTTGACATACCAATTACTGCCAGGGATGTATTATTTGTTTTTTTCCTACTGCCTCCAGAATATTTTATTCAACCTACGAAGCATCCTTCTAATGGAAAGGGTCAGTGAGGGTTACATCTATCCCCCTCCAAACCTATGTCTCTCCCAAACCGAACCCAGTCGTCAAAACGCAGCCATCACTAGCATCGTGGTTTTTTATTCAATGATAATGACAGAGTAAAGCAAGATCCAGAAGCATGAAGACAGGAAGTATAAGACTGGTAGCAAATCAAAAAAAAAAAAAAAATAATCGTATTGATTTTTTTCCTGTAATCCCGAAGCTGGAAGAAACCTAGGGTCATACTAGGCTACAACTGACACTGGAAGCTTCATAACTGCTAGCACTTTTTTCTTAGTAATTTAACGTGCATATTACACCCTGATAGTCTCCATCAACGTGCATATTACACCCTGATAGTCTCCATCATATAATTTACATAAATATTAGTATCGATACTGTACAGTATATCTTAGAAACGTAAAAGAGGATAAAAATGTGTAATATCCCAAACAAATTCTTAGGAAGAGGTGCTACGAAACCTCCTATGCTATCAAGCATATGGGACCTAAAACTTACCGTCCTCGGGCGTGGTGAAGTGGTATGAGTTGGATGGAGTGCCCTCAACGCTGTGCAAGAAGGGTACGATGAAGAAGGTGTAGGGCGTGTTGGGGTGCAGGTTGTGGAGGTGATAAGTGGACGAGGTGCCCAGGACGGTAGCCACCTCCACCCTGCCTCCCTCTGCCATCCAATACACCAGCACCCCATCAACCCAGTCCTCCACTGGCTCCAGGAAGCTCCAGTTCAGTATAACACTGTCTGCTGCTGTGGCCATGGCCTTGGTCAGTGTTACCAGCGGACGCGCCAGGCGACGCTGGACCTGTCGCACCTGAGGAAGGCACAGTGTGGTTCATATATTACGCTGGCCAGTTCTTATGTGTTTCAGGTAGGCTACGCCTCAGTCAGCATTACCAGTCTATACCATGCATCATTTTCTACTTTCCATAATCCTTTTCAAGCTTTATACTATAATTTTTTTTATGTCCATTGATTGGAAGATTTATCAGTAACGTGATGAAGCAGCCAAAATATCTTCACACCTCACAAAAACCGACTGGGCCGTCCCCAGCAACATATACATCTGGAGATGGCAATTTACCGACCAACCTGTATGCATAAAGGGTTCTAACTGTTCTTTTCCTAAAAACAAGTCCCCCTAAGTTATGTATTATTACACCTTTTTTTTTTTTTTTTTTAGCATTTTCGTCACTAATAATCGCTTACAAGGACGTGCTCAGTATTTGTAGGAGAGAAGACATTTCCTTATACAAAGAATCTTTTTCACAACATTACTTAGGAGAATTTATACATACCATACCTGTTCTGCAGTGAGGGTGGGGTGTGGGTTGGCTCTGGTAGAGACAGGATCAGACCAAGGACTAGGGAACGATGCTCCTTGACTGTTGACGGCACGCACCAGGAAAGTGTAGGTGTGGTCTAGTGACAGACGACTGACAACACATGATTCTTGCGTGATGACAGCATCAGCCACCCGCCACTCAGACCATCCCTGGCGCCAGTACTCCACAGCATACCAATGGAGGCCAGCCTTGCTGCCCTGGGAGTTGGGCAACCAGCTTAGATGCACTGAAGTTTGGTTCCAGCCCAGTATACGGGGCTTGGTGGGTGGTGGTGGCAGTAGTGGCGACTCCTTTGGCTCTGTGTCCTCCACCACATTAAGCACTGCCTCCTGCTGTATACTGCCTGTTGTTGCAGTTACGTGACAGCTGTATATGCCAGCGTCGTCAAGCCACACGTCTTTGATGATGAGGGCACCGTTCTCTGGCAGAGAGAACCGTGGCTGGTGAGGGTGCTGGCTCAGCTGACGGGACGGCAGGTGTGAGGAGGGCTGGTACCACCAGGTGACACTCGCTGGAGCTGCTTCACTCACCACCTCACAAGAGAACCTCGCCACTCCTCCAGGGGCCACTGTCAGGTCCTTAGGTCCCACACCCACTACTGGTGGAGGCAGTGCTGTTACCACCACCACTTCTGCTCTCCCACTCACCCCTCCACCACTGTTAATGCCCCAGCAATAGTAAGCACCAGTGTCCTGTGTGCCTGGCTGGTGCAACAGGAGAGTACTGCCATCATCTGACACTGAGGCGTGGCTGCTGCTGTGACCAGGGGACAGAACAGCTGTTCTGTCTGCAGAAGGGAGGCGCCAGAGCATGAGGGGTTCAGGCTCGCCTTCCACAAGGCACCGCAGTTGTGCCTCTTTGCCTTGGATCACCTGCAGGTGCTGAGGCCGCTGGGTCAGCACTGGAGCATCCAGCACAGTGAGTGTAGCCCTGGCAGTGGCCACACCTGCCTCACTCTTCGCCTCACACTCATACACACCCGAGTCCGCCACCGTCGCTTTCTGCAGAACCAATCGCTGGTCCTCAATAGTGGCTCCTCCTAGTGACATCCCTCCATCCACCTGCCTCCAAGTGACTGTCGGGGTGGGAAAGCCCCTTGCCCGGCAACCCAACTCCACACCAGCACCCGACGCCACTGACGTGTTGGATGGCTGCTCCTCAAACCACGGTGGTGCTGGGAGAATGATTATTTTATTGACAAGTCATTTGTGTCATTTATTATACTTTCATATCCTCTTAATAATAATGCAGCATGAACTATTTGGACATTCAGTAACCATGCAGACAGGCAGCTCTCTTCTTATGAATTAGTTTCTTAATAATATGTGGTAATATCATTTGGCCTACAGAGGGACAGCTTCAGCATGCAGTTCACTGGGTTCACGTACAGATGAGCCTGGGATGCCAACAACAATGGCCTAACAATCCTTTAATGCATTTAACACACTGGTACTCTGCGCTGCTATTAAACATAATAATATCTTGGTGCTGGAGAGAGATGCTTTCATGTGGTAGCATTGATATGACTGAGCAGCTCTGTTGTCAGGTTATACAAACGTTCCCCACATCCCTCGCCCTCCCCTAAAAGGAAGATGGTGGACTGCAAGAGAAGGGGAATGAAACTGCAGTCCACTGCCACTGGGTTCACATTCTGATGAGCCTGGGGTTACTGCCACTGCTGCAACTACTGCTACTACGGTGCTACTACTCTTACTACTACTACTGCTGCTATAACTACCACTACTGCTACTACTACTACTACCAGTAATAATAATAATAATAATAATAATGATAATAATAATAATAATAATAATAATAATAATAATAAGTGATAAAAATAATAATAATAATAATAATAATAATTATTATTATTATTATTATTAGTATAATAGGAAAAGTGAATGGTAGGATACTTATTGACAGAGTTAGACAAAGAACAGAGAAATTAGTTAGAGAAGAACAGGGAGGCTTTAGGAAGGGAAGAGGTTGTGTAGATCAGATATTCATTCTTAGATCTTTAGTGGAAAAGTTTCTAGAGAAGGGAAAGAAGTTGTATGCGGCTTTCATGGATTTGGAGAAAGCATATGACAGGGTGGATAGACAAGGATTGTGGAAAGTGTTAAGAATATATGGAGTAGATGGGAAGTTGTTGAATGCTGTGAAGAGTATGTACGATGGTGTGAAGGCTGCAGTGCGTGTGGATGGTGAACTAAGTGAATTTTTCTCTTTGAAAGTTGGGTTGAAACAGGGATGTGTCATGTCTCCATGGTTGTTCAATCTGTACATGGATGGGGTAATAAAAGAGTTACAAGGTAGGGTAGTGGATGTTGGAGTGGCCCTGGTGAGAGAGGATAGTGTTTGGAAACTCCCTGTACTGCTGTTTGCAGATGATACTGTGTTGTTGAGTGAAGAGGAAGGGGAGCTGCAAGGCTTGGTGGATGAGTTTGGGAGAGTGTGTAAGAAACGGAATCTAAAGGTGAATGTAGGGAAGAGGAAAGTGATGGTCTTTGAGAGGGGTGAAGTCAGTGAATGTACAGCGAGGTTGGATGGTGAGAAATTGGAAAATGTGAGTATGTTTAAGTACTTGGGTAGTGTGATGAGTAAGGATGGAGGTTTGGAGGGCGAAGTGCTTGAAAGGGTAAAGGTTGCTGGTTCTTTGAAAGCAGTGATAAGAAACAGGGAAGTGAGCATGGAAGTGAAAAAGTTACTACATGACAGTATTGTGATACCAACTCTAACGTATGGATGTGAAGCTTGGACGTTGTTGGAAGGACACAAGTCAAGAGTGAGAGCAGTGGAAATGAGTTATTTAAGAGGAGCCTGTGGAGTCACATGGAGAGACAGGCTGACGAATGAGGATATAAAGGAGCGTTGTGGTGTGGATGTGGATGTGATAGGAAGCGTTATGAGGAACACACTGAGGTGGTTTGGCCATGTGGAGGAATGGAGGGTGAAAGACTGACGAAGAGAGTGTATGTGAGTAAGGTGGAGGGGGGAAGAGGGAGGGAGGAGGCCGAGGATGAGATGGAGGGATGGGGTGGAGAGGTATATGAGAGAGGGGTGTGAGTTGGGAGAAGGGCAGTGAAATGGCGGGGGACAGGGCGACTTGGAGGCGATTTGTTTGTGGCCACCCCAAACGGGATTGAGGCGTCTGGCAATAGATAGATAGATAGAATTATTATTATTATTATTATTATTATTATGAGAAATAATAATAATAATAATAATAATAATAATAATAACGACAATAATAATAATTACAAAAACACGACAAATTTCTTCAAGGACAATATTCATAAAGAAAACCTTGTATCAGCCATTGCCTACTTGAAACCGAGCTATAAAAGGGCCATGAGGTGAAGGTGCATGCCAGCTTAGGTCATCACAGTTTATAAGTCCACCAAGTTTGGTAGCTCTAGCTTCGATCCTTCATGGAAAATTAGGTGACATCTGGAATACTGGAAACGATCCAAATATTTTACCCCAGGCGAGGTCAAGGTCACAGATCTTGTGTACATCGCCTTAGGTCACCAGAGCCTATAAGTCCACTAAGTTTGGTGGCTTTAGCTTTAATCCTTAAGGGGAAATTAGGTGATATCCCGAATATCTGGGAAAGTCCCAATTTTCTCCCCCAGGCGATATCGGAGAATAATCAACCGATTGGAACCATACTCCCTTCCGGCATGCGTCCATCTTAAGGCTATTTTATAGTACAATTTTTAGCTTCCTAACTTAGGCGGTTCTTGAGACAGCGAGGCTGACTCACTTTTCTCTGTTCCGGATAATATCCAAAGATCTGGTTGACTGATTGCCACCATATCTGGTTAAAAGAGGCAAACAGTGTCAGACTAAGCTGACCAAGTTTGAAGGCTCTAGGCCAAATACCCTTTGAAATATCATAAGTAATAATAATAATAATAATGATCATCATCATCATCATCATAATAGCTCACCATCTACTCACTTGATGTAGTACTGTTCTCAGGTGTCTGCCGTTTCCTCTCCTCCACTCTTCTTTCCTTTCATCCTCTTCTTTCGTTCTTTTCTTTATTCTTTCCTCCTCCTTCTGCCTGTGGGTGACTTTACACTCCTTCTGTCACTCTCTCCTTCATTTTTTCCTTTTCAGTCTGCCTGTGGGTGACT
The DNA here is from genome assembly GCF_032717465.1 of Coenobita brevimanus. NCBI lineage: Eukaryota > Metazoa > Arthropoda > Malacostraca > Decapoda > Coenobitidae > Coenobita > Coenobita brevimanus. The sequence goes on from NC_136966.1 coordinate 7,666,184, forward strand.
CTACACTGAGTGACAAGCCAAATTGTTTCCTGTACACCGGGAAACCATTCGGCTTGTCACTCAGTGTTGAGTCACCAACAGGCAGAAGGAAGAGGAAAGAATGAAGGACAGAAAAACAAAAGAGGGAGTGTAAAGTCACCCGTAGGCAGAAGGACGTGGAAAGAATGAAGTAAAGAAAGACTGAGGAGGAAGGAAGGAATGGAGGGAAGAGAGGAATGGACAGACACCCGAGAGCAGCACTACATTGAGTGAGTGGATGGTGAGCGCCCCCACCTACCACAAATGGATAATAATGATAATAATAATAATAATAATAATAATAATAATAGTGTCATAGCTATATGCCATAAAATATTTTGGCATAGTAATTCCAAACATATTAGTTAAGAAAAATGTTAGGGAGCCTAATACCCACGGTAATATGATCCAGGGATAAACATACACGTCCTCAACCATCAACTCACTGAAACCCTTGATGTATTCTACATTTTGTTCGTATAACCACAAGACGAGTGTATGCAACTTAAGACATCTTGTATCGAAGGGGTTAATGAAGGCTATACCTAATCCCACTAGTTCAAAAAGCCTTCCCAGTGCTGAGTAAAACAGCACGGACACAACAAGAACTTAACAAATAAGATGTTTTCGTACTGAAGGAGTTAACTTATTAACGACCGTGAGGTGAGATGGGGTTTCCTCACGATAGCCTACAAAGTTGAAGGGAAGACACATATTAGGGATTTTGAATTAGTACATACCTATTTTTCATCTACTGTAGCACATATTACCTTTTAATTATGATGGAAGAGTAATCATCAACACATACTGTAAATAACTTACTCATGACGGTGAGGTGAGATGGCGGTGCCTGACGGGCGCCAGCAGCGTTGCGGGCACGACATATGTATTTGGCCGAGTCCTGCTGGACGGCCTGAGCGATTATCAGGTCACCATCCTGGCTGACACTGATGCGGCTGGAGTTGGTGACCTGGTGTCCGTCCCTGAGCCAGGTCACCTCAGGTGGTGGAGTGCCCTTGGGAGGCCGGCAGGGCAAGGTGATGGATTCCCCTACCAGCACTTTTATAGAGGAGTCAGCCTGCTGCTGGAAGTCATAGGCCAGTGTGGCCACAATGAGTGTGGCATTTTTTGAACGTGTGACGCCATAGCTGTTTGAGGCCACACACCAATATGTTCCCGCATCACTGTCCCTCCTGGTGGCCGTGACCCGCAGGAAGAACAGTGACCCAGAGGACAGAAGCACCCGGTGTGAACGCTGATCCTGTGATGACGTGACCACTTCCTCCCCATCCCGGAACCATCGGATTCTGGAACTGCCCGAGGCTGCGCAGTTCAGAGTGGTGGGGTCATTGCGCCGCGCCACCACGTTGCTTGGGTGTTCCTTGATCACCGGAGGTGCACCTGTATGGGAGGCGTCATCTTTGTCATCATGATTCTCTCTTTCTACCTAAGGATGGGATAAGGTATGGCCTACCAAGTAAGGAAAAATGGAAGCATGTATTGTTAGGGAAGATTATTTAATACCATGAGACCACTAGTATATGGCCTATATAATATCAAACACAACATTCACTGACCACTTGAGGTCTGCAGTAACTGTCCATGAGCTTTTGTAAAGGAACTGGGGTGTGTCCATTTTAGTTTTGATATGGTCATGAAAAAAAATAAAAGTTTCCTCCCAACACTCGGAATGTAGGAACGAAAGAGAAATTAACAACCATCTTCTGAACCCACGCTTTACACTTCGTACGAGAGCGAATAGACGCTGAGAATATGACAAGGATAACATTGAAGAAGGCTCTCTCCATTCACCAAAATCTAAAAATAGAGAAAGCGTACTTATAATACGTTTATTTTATGATGAAAACCCCTAACCCCTTTCATTTTATCAAAAGGTGAAGACTGTGCCAGCCAGTCAGACTGAATGGTAAGTTTGACTAGTACCCAAAGACACTCATTCCTATCTTGTAACAACGTTCATCAAATTTCAGTGGGTAATCCAGTTCCGTCAGGTGAAAACAAACCCCCAGTCCTGAATATACCTTCGTTGAGATGCTTCCAGTCAGTGTGTTGTTAAATCCTTCAGTCCGAGGACGTATTTTTACGATTTATTCTTTCAACTACCGTATCAGAATTTTACTCAACTCTCATTTTAAACACGTAAATGAAGACTGTTTCTAACCTCAGCAGTTCGAAAAATCTCTTCACAGAGGATTATAATGGTCAAAAACGGGTAAAATAAAACAAAATATTATATTATCACATTAAAGAGGTTACTGCACATATGAAAGGTTATCATAGTGTTGATTACAACTAATTACTTTCATGAGTCATTCAGTTTAGTGTTATTTTCTTCATTTACACATGGACTCTACTATGGTTGTGAAAACTTCTCATAGGGAAGTTTCTCAAGTTATCTCTGCCTCACTCCAGCTTCCCCCACAATCCCTAAAGTCCTTTTTGTCACGCTTCATTCATTCCGTCTTCCTCCATCATCCATATTATTCATTCTGTCAAGCTTCTCATATTTAATCCTTTCCCATCATCCCTAAAATCCGTCATGTCAAGCTTCTTTCACTCCGTCCTCTCACATTATCTCTAAAATCCCTCATGTCAGCTCTCCTTCTCTGATTTCTGTTTAACCATCCATGAAATCTCTTACGCCAGTCTTCATTTATTTATCGTCTCTTGTAACCCATATAATCTTATATGGCAGACATCTTTCTCTTTATAATCTCCTCCGTTGCTTCTCATTCACTCCATTTACATTCCTAAAATTCTTTATATTAACCTTCTTTTACTCCAAAATCTCACATATTACTCTTCACTCATTTCATCCATATTCCATATTCCTAGTATCATCATCATCATCATCATCATCATCCATACATCTTTTCCCACCTAAGGATGGGATAAGGTCCATAGAACCAAAAAATATCTAGTGGAAGGAAAACCAACAGAAATCTGCCCATTTCAATGGTTCGTGCTTTCATTCACTCATCATTGAAGCCCCTGGAATCCTAACTCCAACCCTACAGGCATAAACATCCTCATTCTAAAAATATTCTTTCAACCTAAAATCTGCCACAGTCCCCTTTACTTAGCCCAGCCACATCCCTAAAATCCCATACATAACCCTCCTTCATCCCAAAGTCTCTCGCCTTATCCCTCACTCATTCTGTTCTGTCTCACCAAAGGAAGTTACTATTACCCGTTGCCCACCTACTCCATTTTGTCCAGTCACCTCACAACACTCTCCTATGATACTCTTCACCCATTTCATATAACCCCATCCCCCTGCATCTCCACACACACACACACACACACACACACACACACACACACACACACACATACACCAATTTACCTCTCCCCCCCTTCCTTCTCTCACTTGTGGTCCTCCACCCTACCCTCACCTCAGTCTCGTCTTTTCCCTTTTCTCTCTGCTCTTTCTCGAATCGGTAAGATCTTTGGTCAAAGTTTATTTCCTCTTTATCAACGTTCGTCATGAGGTAGCCCACAGCTGGGGACCTGACCTGGTTATAAAGTTTAGTGTTATGCATCGTATTCTAGGTGAAGACTACAGCTCAATAAAAATTTCTTACCTGCCGAAAGTACCTTTGTTCAGTCAATAGGTATTAATCCTAAGCAACTTTTTTTTCCTCCTTTCTCTCCACACTTAACTATAATCACGAGGTCAGTTCGTATGTACTGTACAATGCATCCATTAAAAAATACAATAAAACATGTGATAGTAGTTGCTTTGTGAGATGAGCAATGATTCCTAATGTGTGAATGATGTATGAATGACTTGTGTGTACCTTTCACTAGGTATTCTTTTTTATGCTTCTCTTACTTTGTCTCTGGATCCCACCTCACCCTAGATTTTTGGTGGGGTTAGGGTTGTTAACATGTAATTAACACTACATAAACCGATATATCGGAAAAATGCCCCCATGTGGTGGCACCGACATAATTGGGTACCACCAGTGCCTGATTTTTTTTTTTTTTTTTTTTTTTTACGTGTCCGACTCTGGGCAAAGGTTTCAGGGCCTATTCCCAAGTCCCAGTAGTCCTCCTTGGGGCCCAGTAGTCCTACACCTCCACATGTCACCATTTCGGCGCTAACACCCACCATCCACATTGAATACATGCTAGGACTGTCTCATACAGGACTGGTGTATTGGTATTAGCGGGGGTACTTTTATGACATGTCGGCGGGTCATCTGGTAGATCAGAAAAGTCTGCTTTTTCAGAAATTCAAATCCTGAAACTGTTCCCTGCCCCAGCCGGGATTATATAAATGTCCCTCAACTCACTCTCTGTCCCTTCAGTAGGAAGATGGTGAACTGTAAGATGAGATAAGGTCAGTCTGCAACCCACTGGGTACACATTCAGATGTGCCTGGGGACACAACAACAACAACAACAGTTATTTACCGGACCATTGTCTCACCTTTACCTATTGCGAGTTGAATTTTTTAATGAAATTGGCGAAGGCACATTTCAATCAATTTATTTGTCATCCGCACTGAAAAAAAAAAAAAAAAGTAATAACATTTGAAGACCAAAACATTTGTTATTACGATGCAAAAGTTACATGCGCCATCAGAGTGAAAGGACTGCACTCAGAAATATCATCTGACGTACGGCTGATTTAACAAATAAATTTGTATTTAGGTAACACCAACCTGGCTGAGCAGCGACGAGGCTGATGCACATAAACAAAACAAATACATCCATGGCTCCTCGACCAACTCCTCCACGCACTCTCACTCACGCTCTCACTGCCGCCGGAATCACAGTAATATTGGCAGCTCTCATCTTCTCGCATCGTGACACACAGCTCACAGGGGCCCTATTTTCACAGCCTCTACAGTTGCAGTGTATCAAAGTGAGTCGGGTAATGTAGCTATTTTCCTTTTCAATTTATCATATAAAACTGGAATTCTTTACAACACAGGTCACTGCAGAACACATCATTAGGAATGCCCATAACACTAATCATAACGACTGGCAGCATGATTACGTTCCAGCGCAACAATGAGTCTCACTGAGCGTCTTCGGCTGTGGTCTAGAGCGATATTATCCAACACCCTACCTCTGCGGGGTCTGCTCTCACACTGATCCCTTGCTATGAGCGACTGAACGGTGAGACCCACACAGGCAGACAGGGTGGCCGAGAGGGGAACAGAGGTAGGGGAAGGGGGGAGGGGAAGAGATAAACAAGACGAGGGGGAGGAGGTAAGGGGCAGTGAGGGACAAAACAGGGAGGAGGGGAAAGAGAGAAGTAGGGAGGAGGAGTAAAAAGGAGAAGGGAAGGTGGGTAAAAAAATGGAGAGGGGAGAAGGGGAGGAGGGGTAAAAAAAGGAAGAGGAGGGATAAAAAATGAGATAGAAGGGAAGGAGGGAGAGAATAGGAATGGGAGATGAGAAGAGTGGGAGGTCGAGAAGCGGGAAGTAGCAAGAAAGGGAGAAAGTGGAATCGGAATGACTTTCGAGGGGAAAAAATGATCAGGATGAAAGGAATAGGGAGAGAATCAGTATAAAACTAGAGATTTGGAAGATGATAAGATGAGACTTGGGAAAGCGGATGAAATAGTAGATAAATGGAGAAATGGGAGTAGGGGAGAGGTAAGGAGAACGAGAAGGGAGCAGGGGGACGGGGTTAGGGAAGTGGGAGTACTAAGCAGGGACATGGAGAGAGGGGACAAAAGAGAACTAGCGAATGGAGAGTGTCAGCAGCGAGGAGAGGTAGGAAAGTAGGGAAACAAATGAATGAAAGTCACGAATCAGTGATGGAAGAGAGGTAAAGGAGGCCGAAAAGGGAGGGGAGGCGCTGGGAGAAAGGGAACTGGGATGGAAATACGAGGAATTGACAGAAAGGGAAAGGGGAAGGTGAGTGGGGACTGTAGAAGGGAACTATGAGAAGGAGGGACTGTAGGAATGCCAGAAAAAGAAGGGGGGGGGAAGGAGGGGACTGGAATCAGGAGAGGTATAATTGGGAAGGGGGCGTGGGCAAGAGAAGTGGAAGGAAGAGGAGGAGAACGGGAGGGGGAACAGTGGGGGAGGAGTAGGTGGGCGAGGACTACAAAATGCGGGGCTTATAGTGACTGGCAGGCGGGTGACAGTCGTGTGGACAGAGTGACGCAGTAGATGTGTGTGTGTGTGTGTGTGTGTGTGTGTGTGTGTGTGTGTGTGTGTGTGTGTGCAGTTTTTTACGACGTCTAATAGTCACTTTGGCAGTGGCATACGATTATGTAATGTATTCGTGCCTTAGCCGTTTCGCTGCCGTATACTGTATGTACCGTGCGTTTGTGTTGTATTCAGACCAATGCCAGATGACTTGTATTCAGTTAAGAGGATATAAACTAACAATTGGCAGCACTTTCTCGCTGCTGTGGGAGTACTGTGTTACTGTATTCATACGGTACTATACCTCTCTCTCTCTCTCTCTCTCTCTCTCTCTGTTACATACTGCTGTAATGTACGTGTATATTGTTATTACACCGACCATGAACTTTAAGAAAGGATGCTTGATGCTGGGTACAACAAGTTTCGGTTCCTCTGCCTATTAGTATCATTTGTCATAGCAAGGGACTGAGTATCTTGACCCTAATGGTCGTATTAAACTGGCTTAGAAAAGCCTAAACACGTGTTCCTTAGAGGTTTATTGTGTGTACTGCTTTCCCTTGCATACTATTTATATCATTTTTTATCTCGCCATATAATACATCAATAACACACTGTAAAATGTTAATAGCGATGTGTAGAAAAAAATACTGAGGAGGAGATGCTACGAATTCTCCTCAGTCACGTATGATAAGGCACTAAGACCTCTACTGTAGCTTGAGTAAGCTGTATTAACCTTATCTAATAAATCGGTGTTTATTTCTCTGATAACACAAGAGGCAAAAAATATCCAAAACATCCACTTTATGAGAAACTGATTAACTAAACATAATGCACATCCATTGAATACACAGATTCGTGTTATTAAATTATTTTTATTACTACGGAATATAGTATTAGCAGAACAATTTAACTCAAGTATAAATTGCTTATGTAATTCCCAACAAGGATAATCTCTTTAGCGATCAATTCATACTTTTAATCGTTTCACTTCCACGACACTTTTTTCGCGGTTTATTTATCTCAGGTCACCATCAGACGATATCATTGCCTTAACTAACCTGATGAAGATCCCTGACCCCTTTCAGTTCGGTTGATAGCCTAGTACTGCGGGAGTGAAAGGTTTATCACCTCCGCCAAGGAAGTTATGCTTATGCCGGGGTTGGTTGGTTTGTCTGTTTGTCTGTTAGCAAGATTCCTCAAAAAGTTATGACCGGATTTTGCTGATTTTTTTTTTGTAGAGGTAGGGTATGGCCCAAGGAGCAATTAGATTTTGGTGGTGATCCGACTCTTCATCCGGATCCAGGATTTTTATTTTATTGTTTGTCCGGACAATACCTCCAAAAGTTCTCATTGATTTCCAATGAAATTTGGTGGAAGGGTGGGCCATGGGCCAAGAAAGAATTGATTAAATTTGGGAGCGGATCCGTATCCGGATCTTATGTATCTTTCACAATATCTCCAAAAGTTCTAAGTGCATTTCAATAAAATTTTGTGGAAGAGTATGCCATGGGTCAAGGAACAACTGATTAAATTTGGGGGTGGATCCGGATCCTAGGTATTCCACACAAATTTTCCACGCATCTAGATCCGGATGCATTTCAGTGGCGCTGGCTGAGGTACGCTGAGTGCTTTCTAGTTTAATTACCTATCAACGAGTCTCAGTCTTACCTCATAACTAAGGCTCATCAAATTTCATTCAACCACGACAGTATTCAAGTTGTGGGAGTGGCCCAGTTCCGTTAGGTGAAAACAAAGCCATTAAAGTGAAGGGGTTAATAAAGGCTATATTTAACCCCCAGGATTCGACATGTCTCGCATAAACTGATTAAAATCGTCTGGAGACAGCACTAATAAACTATAAGATATCATGGTAGTGAAGATATTAATGTCACATAATTCCCTACGTTGATAAAAGCAATATCGACCAATAGTTCTTTCTAGTGTCACTTAGTAAATAACGTTCCTCAAAGTATCTTTATACTCAACACTAAAGCTGGTGCAGGAGAGGATCGCCTTCATGTGGTGGCACCAATACAGTCGGATAGAGGAGCTGCTCGGTTATAAAAAGGTCCTTCAACTTCCTATCGCTGGAATGGAAGACGGTGGACTACAGAAGTGCAGTTAAGTCTTCAGTTCACCGGATGATTGTTTCATAGTAGCCTGGGGCCACAAGAACAAGATCATGAACGACAACAACAAAGGCAATAGCAAAATCCATTGCATTATCTGTTGACTAGTTAATTAGTAATAAAAACTTTCACTAAAATATGTCAAGAATTTGTTCCGGTATATAAACGACCATCCACAGGCAAGATGAAATAAGCAATATAATACCGCCAGGTAACGATTACAGTTAAGGTAATTGTCTTTTCAGAAGTTTAGTTTATGACCGAACCATCTTAGGTACGGGTGTCGCCGTGTGGAAAATATAAAAATCAGGTTGATCACATCGCTATCAGTAGGAGGCATAGAAGTTCTCTGCTAGATGTTCATGTTAAACGGGGAGCGGATATTGGTAGTGACCATCAACTCAGCATTGCAAAAATAAGGTTTAAACTTAAAAATCAGAAGAAGGAAAATCTGGTGTTGGTAGATACGATATTGTTAAGCTTAGAAGGGAAGGAGAAGAAAAGGAGGAATTCAGATTAGAATGCAGAAATAGGTTTTTGGTGTTGGAAACGTTGGAAGAGGGGGAGAGAAGTGTACTGTAGATGAGATGTGGGAGGATGTGAACAAAGTTTTGCATGAGACTGCTGAATGTACGATTGGAAGGAGACATAGATTCAGGAGAAAGAAATGGATATCAGAGGAAACGTGGGATATGATAAAAAAGAGAGGTGAGGCTAAATTGAGGAGTGAGATGCAATGCGTTGATGAACGAGAGATTGAATTAGCAAGAGCTGCGTACTGGAGTTTGAATTCAGAAGTAAGAAGGTTAGCTAGGAGAGATAAAAGAAGATGTGTGGATGAAAAGGTTGCAGAGACTGAAATCTTAATAAACAAAAATGATGGACAGAGTCAAAGAATAGCATATGAATCGATTAGAGAACTGAGTGGTAATGCAGGTAAACGCAAGGAAATACCAGTTAGAGACAGGGAAGGAAATTTATTGACCAAAGATGGAGATATTAAAAATAGATGGAAAGAGCATTTTGAGACAGTTCTTAATAGACCAATACCACCAGAAGAGGATATACCGTCTGCTCAGGAAGATTTAAATATAGAAACAGGAGAGTTGAGGCTTGCAGAAGTGGAGAAAGCAGTAAAACAGTTAAAGAATAATAAGGCACCAGGGGAGGATGGTTTATTTCCGGAAATGTTTAAAGTGGAGGGGGATAGATTAATAATGATCTTGACCAAGCTATTCAATAAGATATGGGTGGCGGGGTTACTACCATCAGTTTGGAAGAATGGTGTAATTGTTAAAGTTCCGAAGAAGGGAGACCTGAGTGAATGTGGTAATTGGAGGGGAATTTCTTTGTCACCGATAGCTTTGAAAGTTTTCAGTAGAGTGTTGTTAAATAGGTTGGAGCCGGTGGTTGAGGGTATTCTGAGGGATGAACAGGCTGGTTTTAGAAAGGGACGTGGTTGCAATGATCAGATCTTTATAGTTAGGCATTTGATGCAGCAAGTTAATGAAATGAGAGTACCGTTAAGTCTTTGTTTTGTTGATTTTAAAAAGGCTTTTGATAGTGTTTCGAGAGAGACTATGGGGAAGATCATGAGACATTATGGAATACCAGAGGAGTTTGTGAGGGTCATTATGAACATGCATGAGGACACATTTTGTAAAGTGATGGTTGATGGTTGTCTGAGTGATTCGTTTGAAGTCAAGTCCGGAGTAATTCAAGGTGGTGTTCTATCGCCTTTACTATTTATATTGGTCATTGATTACATTATGAAACCCGTTGGAACAGAAACCGGTGCAGGTATACTTTGGGGAGAGAACAGGAAACTTTTGGATTTAGATTATGCAGATGATATAGTTTTGATTTGTGATGGGCCAGAAGAGATGCAGAGAGTGTTGGACTGTTTGGTGAGTGAAGGTCGCAAGGTGGGTTTGGTTATTAATTGTGGAAAAACTGAAATAATCAATATGAATATGGAAAATGCGCAGGAATGTGTAACTGGAGGTATGGTTGTAAAGCAAGTTGATAGGTTTAAATATTTAGGTACTTATTTAGCCAAGGATGGTTCTTTGAACTTTGAATTCGAGGAAAGGTTAAAGAAGGCTAATCAGGCAATGGGAATGCTTAAAAATATTTGGAATAATAACAATTTTTCTGTGCATACAAAAATCAAACTTTATAAGGTAATGGTTAGGGGTATCTTAATTTATGGACACGAGTCTTGGTATTGCACAGTGACTATGGAAAATAAATTCTTGGTGTTTGAAAATAAAGCACTTAGAAGAATATTAGGAGTTAAGTGGTGGGAAAGGATACCAAATAGTAGAATTAGAGAAATAACGGGAGTGCAGCCGATCGATGAATATGTTAGATTCTCACGATGGAAGTGGCTAGGACATGTGTATAGGAGACAGGGAATAGTACGAGGTACACCAGGGTGGGTGGCACTTGGTAGGAGAGGTAGAGGAAGGCCAAAAGAGACGTGGGTGAGGACAATGAGACGGGAAGCTGGAGATGAGTGTTGGGGAGATCTTGAGGAGTTAGCACAAGATAGGATGTGGTGGTGTGAGTTCATCGAGGCCCTATGCATCCCCGAGGGTGCCACAGGAAATGATTGATTGATTGATTGATATTGATTTTAACTTCCATCAACCCCTCCCCCTCCCCCCAAAAAAATCCGTTTCCTGATCACAAACTTGCGTTGCGTTCTTTTTGTGTACTTGTTGGTATGTGAATGCTATAAATTATGTCATGCTGTATTATACTGAAGAAAATGAGGGAACACTTCGGGAGGGGGGGGGGCAAAGTGTGGGCGTTGGCGTCTTCTGTTTTATTTTTGTTACTAGTGGACGATTTCATTTTGAGTGGGAGTGACTTTCGAAGTGGAAGGATTGGGTAAAGCCCTTCAGCGTGCCTTCAGTACGAAATGCCTTTCCTCTGAATAAAATAATCTGAAATAAAAGCCAACTGACCAAAGACGTCACGGGGATGTAAGGAGTTGCATACACATGTGTCTGTCAAACTGTTTGAACTCGTGGATGAAACCACCTTCCAAAAATACAGGTAAAGAAAACTGATAACTATTAGGAGTAACACTTCACATCTGATTTTGTCTATTTAGAAAAGATCAGTAAGGAACCTAACAAACAAAACAATATAGCAAACTTAACAAAACCTGAATTAACTCACGGGGGCAGCATTGTTTCGGAAAATTAACAAATAAATTTGTATTTAGGTAACACCAACCTGGCTGAGCAGCGACGAGGCTGAGGCACACGAACAAAACAAATACATCCATGGATCCTCGACCGACTCCCCCACGCACTCTCACTCACGCACTCACTGCTGCCGGAATCACAGTAATATTGGCAGCTCTCATCTTCTGTTCTCATCATGAAGCACAGCTCACTGGGGACCTATTTTCAGTTTCTACAGCAGCAGTGCAAGTGCTGAAGTGAGTCGGGTTATGTGGCTATTTTCCTTTTCAATTTCTCATATAAAATTGGAATTTTTTACAACACAGGTCACTGCAGAACACATCATTAGGAATGCCCATAACACTAATCATAACGACTGGCAGCATGACAACGTTCCAGCGCAACAACGAGTCTCAGTGAACGTCTTCGGCTGTGGTCTAGAGCGTAAAGATCCGGCATCCTGCCTCTGCCGGGTCTGCTCTCACACTGATCCCCTGCTATATGAGCGACTGAACGGTGAGACCCACACAGGCAGACAGGGAGGCCGAGAGGGGAACAGAGGTAGGGGGGGAAGGAACGAAGAGGAGAGGGGGAGGAGGTAAGAAGCAGTGAAGGACAAAAGAAAACAGGGAGTAGGGAAAAGTGAGTAATGGGGAAGGAGAGAGGGGAAAGGAAGAGCAAAACGGAGAGGAGGTGGGGTAAAATAGGACAGAGAATGGGGGATAAAAAAGGAGAGAGGAGGAGGGAAGGAGGGAGAGAATAGGAATGAGAGATGAGAAGAGTGGGAGGTCGAGAGGGGGGAAGAAGCAAGCGAGGAAGTGGAATCGGAATGACTGTCAAGGGGAAAAACTGATCAGGATGGAAGGAATAGGGAGAGTCAGTCTAAAACTAGAGATTTGGAGAATGGTAAGACGAGACTTGGGAAAGCGGATGAATTAGTAGATGAATGGGTAAATGGGAGTAGGGGAGAGGTAAGGAGAACGAGAAAGGAACAAGGGGGACGGGGTTAGGGAAGTGGGAGTACTAAGCAGGGACATGGAGAGAGGGAACAGAGGAGAAGAACTAGAGAATGGGGAGTGTCAGCAGCGAGGGTGCAAATGAATGAATGCAAAGAATCAGTGATGGAAGAGAGGGAAAGGAGGACGAAAGGGGAGGGGAAACGCTAGGAGGGGGGAAATGGGAAGGAAATACGAGGAATTGACAGAAGGGAAAAGGGGGAGGTGAGTGGGGATTGTAGAAGGGAACTAAGAGAAAGAGGCAAAGTAGGGATGCCAGAAAAAGAAGGGAGGGGGGAGGGGAATGGAATCAGGAGAGGAAACTGAGAAGAAGCTGGGAGGAGGGGGGGCAAGGGAAGTGGAAGGAAGAGGAAGAGAAAGGGAGGGGAACAGTGGGGGAGGAGGAGGTGGGCGGGGACTACAAAAGGCGGGGCTTGTGATGGCTGGCGGGCTGGCAGGCGGGTGACAGTCGTGTGGACAGCAGGGTTGCCAAGGTCGCGGTTTTCCCGCCAAATTGGGCTCGTTTTGAAGCTCTTCCGCGGGCAGATTTTACCGGTCGCGGGTTGCGGTTTTTTGGGCTGGTTTGAAAACTGTCGCGGTTGTTTGGGCTAGTATGGAGTTAAACCACATCATGACAATATACTGAGAGAGAGAGAGAGAGAGAGAGTTTAAACATATGGCGGAGAGAGACCTCCTAATACTCCCACAGGGACCAGTGGATGCAGCCAGTGCGGAGACTCCGGAGAGAGTTTTGTTTTATCCCAATTATCGTTGCCAGCAAGCACTGCTGCAGTAGAGAGGATTTTCTCTCAGTATAATTTAGTGAAAAGTAAATGAAGAAACAGACAGCAACATGAAACAGTTGAAAACACTCTTCATGTTTGAGCAATATGCGGACATAAAATCTGTTGTAATGATTTCACAAACAAAATTATGTTAGCAAATTTCACATATGACGTACACAGCAACGAAACACAGTGATGATGATCATATAGATTTTTGAATAATATAAGTGTAATGGAAAGTTGACTCAGAGGGAGAGAAAATACCTTCACTTGCATGTTGTATTACCTAGTGTAATGATAAGTATATTTCAACAGAATCATTGCTGTTTTATGGGCAATAGTGTTTTTATGGGAAATAGGGAAAGTTTAAGTGAATCAAGTGATCATTTCAGGCATTAATAGGGACCTATATATGAATTATTAATATAAAACACTAATTTCGCATAAATAGAGGATTTTTAAAATAATTATTGGTGTTGGGCTACTTTTGGGCTGGTTTTCAGTTGGGTTTCCGCGGGCAGAGCAGGGTGCGACTTGGCAACCCTGGTGGACAGAGTGAAGAAGCAGATGTGTGTACGTGTGTGTGTGTGTGTGTGTGTGTGTGTGTTTTAGGACGTCTTAGTCACTTTGGCTGTGGTATACGATTATGTAACGTATTCCTGCCTTAGCCTTTTCGCTGCTGTATTTGCACTGTACGTAGGGGCTATATTCAGACTAATGCCACATGATTTGTATTCAATTAAAAGGATATAAACTAACAATTTTCAGCAAACTTTTTCGCTGCTATGGGCATACTGTGTTACTGTATTCATACTCTCTCTCTCTCTCTCTCTCTCTCTCTCTCTCTCTCTCTCTCAACAAAACAAGGAACACTTTTCTTGGCGCACCCACCCCAGTCGCATCCACCACACCAGCACATTCCAAGAGATGTCCCTTGTCTTTGGACACAATCACCAGGCACACATCAAACATACCTCAGACACACCCCAGATGCATACCACACTCATCTCAGGCACATCTCAGACACGTCCCTGTGGGTGCCGCAAAAATCGCTGAAAGTAAAAGGGTGAAGCTAAAATATCTACGGTTGCAATTGCCACATTTCATCTTTCATAACAGGTATAGCAATCCAGTGAGTGACAGGGACTCACACTGAATTTGGCCGTCCCTCTAGGTGCGGCAAAGCTAACCATGGCCAACAGTGCATGAAAAGTTGAAATCATCACCATCCTGCTCTGATATCACAAATTTTAAACGAGGTGGAAATAAGCCAGATTTAAGGGGAAATTAAACTATAAGAAGTGCTATTGTTATCAACTGAATGCCCTGTGCATAAATGGGTCTTACAGCCATTCGCACATTAGTTAAATCTTAGACATTGTCGGATTCATCCCACTGGCAATAGCAACCACACGTGTTCCATTTTCATTAACCCTTCCAGTACGAAAACCATGAATAAAATCGTCTGACGGTAACAACCAGGAAAAATAAACGGCGGCGCTGCATAAACGGCTAAGTCGCTCTCGAAAAAGGAAAGAAAATCCTCATCTTTCCTATCACTCTCGCCCAGGGGCCCCTAAACTCTTCATCTCATCGATCCCCTCCTCCAGTTTCAGATTGTTCATCAACACCCAAGTATTTATTATATGAAAGTAGTTTAATAAATTCTGCTCTATTTACTAATCATATTACGAATAATGATAAGAAAACAAAAACAGCAACAACAACAATAACCAGCAATAATAATAATAATAATAATTATTATTATTATTATTATTATAATTATAATAATAATAATAATCATCATAATAATAATAATAATAGTATGATTTCATAAAATTAGGTGATGTTTAAAATATAATAAATCAAAGATTTAACATACCCATTTTTACTGAAATAGTTGGTATCATTAATGGGAGCTGCGTCTGGTGAATGTTAACAAGGGCACTGATATTTGGCTGAAGACTGGTGAGTTAGTCATAAGTCACCATGCTCCTCCAGGTTCAGTCTGCTCCTCTGTTTTGTTAGAAATGAATTTGCATGGTTAAAACCATCTTCAACCACAAAGCCGAGGGTATTTAGCTACAATATTTACGTTGCTCCAATAGTTACTTAGGCGTTTACTTCTGAACAACGCTTTTGTTTCGAGGTCCATGGTAATTTCTATAAGTTCTTCCTGTAAATGTGAGTCAGTGTCTGCATTTTATATTTCCAAGTCAAAAAGTATAAGAATCCAGTCAGACACGTGCATTTTCTCCAGGTCCTCAAAGTTTACCGGTACTTAAAAGTCTTCTCTCAATTTTTCAAGGTGCTTTGTGTATGTCTCCAGGTCACTATCCGAAATGTTTTCACTTTCTTCCAATTGCCGTAGGTTTCAAAAGTACTGTACTGAAAATTTCTACGTGCCACTGGCCTTAATAATCGTAATACGTTTACCCTGTAGACGTTTCTGGAAAACTTTAAATTTTGAATATAGGTCTGCCAAATATAACAGATAATTCCTACACTTTTCAACTCTTCACATAGTGATGGGTTTACATCTGTTAGAAACTGCACAGCTGAGTGTATAAGTCTACAAGTCTTCGCAAGCTGTCACTCCTACAGAGCCACCTTATCTCAGTGTGCAAAAGTAGTCGGTTCAGAGTTTCATCATTCTTTTCACATAGCATTGTAAACAATTGCGAGTTGAATGGATGTGCTTTAATTTTAGTAATTGTTCTGATACACACTTTCAAGGCATCATACAGACCACTGAGTTTTTTGACTACAAGATGGTGTCTGTGTAATACACAGTGAATAGTACGTACATCAGGTACCATTTCCTTGAAGAAAGTGGCAAATCCTCTGTAGCGGTCGACCATTCCTGGTGCACCATCAGTAGCCCCTGAAGTAATATTGCTAATGGGTATACTGTGCTTCTCCAAATGCTCCTCCAAACACCGAATAATTGTCTCACCTTTTGCATCAGCTTTACGATACCTGGCAAACAAAAATTCGTCAACAATGCACTTTTGAGCTGGACTTTAATACCTCACATAGGCCATAAGAATATTTGAACAGCCGAAAGTTGACTCAACGAGGTGAAGAGAAAACTTGGAGTGTTGAAGCTAAGATGTCAAAGTTTTTTTCCACATCATCGGCCATCTCATCAGTTCGTCGTTGCACTGTATTGGCACATAATGGCAGGCATTTTAGGACAGGTTGAGAGTCTTTCTTCATAACAGGTTCAGTCACCTTTTTAACTGTTGGAATTATGATTTACTGTATGCAATTTTCCTTTCTTTGCTATGGTGAGGGAGATACTGTAGGATCAGTTCTTCTTTATCAACACTGGCAGGTGTTGTGAAAAAATGTCTTTACAAATGGTTCATTTCTTCAGTGCCTTGAAATAATGAAAACCTTTGTTTTCCTTGTCAGAGAGAACTCTTTCAAGGGGGTCTTTCATCTTCGAAGGTTTCATGGCATCATTACTGAAAGTCTTTTCAAATGATAGGCATATGTGCATTGTTTAATTGGTAACCGAAGTGATGACAACAAATTTCAAATGTTCTTGTGAATATTGTCGGCATCTCCTCTTGGTATCAGCATCTGCCATTATGTTTGTCAGTAACTGCACAACACTCACTTCACTGATACCACTCCTATTGCTGTGGGTGATGGAAATGTACTGGCTCTCCACAGTACAGAGTTTGGGTTCGTATGTGATGGGGGGAGTACGCTCAGCCAGCGAGGTAAACAGCAATACTAAACCTACGTGCATCCTTCCTGGGACTGGGGAAATGAGAGAGGCAAGGGAGAGGGTGGGAGGTACGAGGGGCGGGTACAGATATACAGGAATAGGACGAGACAAGAGTAATGAAGATCTCATGTGTATATTTAAGACACTTAATATGTTTATCCAGTATTAGTAAAAATAATTTACCTAGCTAAAGAAACTCAAAGTAATTCATCGATGTGAAAGAGACGTTATAATGGTGTGGTCATGTAATGTGGTTCTGCATAACAGATAATTTATCATTTTGTTTCAGTAAAACTAATCTAATATGCATGACAAAAAGTAATAATACATAAATCGTGTCGCAATAATTCGTAATTCATTGCATGATACTGCATGTGGCTACTTAATTCAAATTTCTCATCTGAATTTCAGCTTTCGACCCCAGTAGATTTACTGAGCCCCAATCGAGCCTCCATCATTCATTGGCACCCTACTGACCCCCAGCCAATTATTGTCCCCTTGGATGGTCCCATCGATCCCTGGGGGAAGATACTGACCATTTTAGGGACCCCTGATGTACAGTAGGTAGTCCTGAAGGTGAAGATGATTTTCGTTGTACTAACTTAAGTTTATCAGGGAGAAATTCGGACAGCGAAACGATACGTGATACCTGCAAGCCTTTGCCCCCTCAACTAGCTATGCAACCTATTTCTCGCTCCCACTCCCAGCTGCAAGCTTTTGCCCTCTCAAGTAGCTATGCAACCTACTTCTCGCCCTCTCCCCCAGCTGCAGAAATGCAGACACAGCAAGGCGTCTCTAAACGAAAGCATGTGGTTATCACATTCAGTCACGTAAGAGTCACATTCAGTAACATATAAGAACACTCAATTTACCTATTATCTATGAATAAATGCCAGAATAGCATTGCTATGGTATAAGATCTATAATGAACCCTATGGTATTCTGTAGCTCAGGAATCCATTTATAAAGCTGGTTGGTAATCATATAGTCAAGTAATGGAATGGGTGTTAAGCCTATCATGATGTCCCAGTTATTTGGGTGGAGACGCAAATGCGTCGTCCATCCAGGAACCAAACTTCATACTCTTCCCCGCCCTTCGCTGAGGCTAGGGACTGTCCAGGATCGGCTGTTTACGATAATGGAACATCGGTTCATTGCACGAGACGGTCTTGAAGAGGCAGTTGTGTGCTTGCAGTTGAGGGTCTACTCGGCCACACACACAGGGGATGCTCAACGAAACCAAGTACCTGTGGAGGTGCTGGAGAGGGATGCCTTCATGTGATGACACTGATATAATCCAGCAGCTCAAATGCATGGGTATAAAAACATCCTTCAACAACATCCCAATCCCCACATAAGAGGATGGTGCACTGAAGAAACAGGAAAACTTATGTCTGAAGGCCATTGGATTCGTGTTTCAGATAAGCCTGGGGTCACAACAATAACAACAACAGTATCACCAGCTACTTTAGGTGTCATATTCTCGCTACCGCCAGAAGGTGATAAAAGAGACACCGACTGCAAACAAAAGAACAAAACTAAAGTGAAATTATTGTAATAAGGTACGTCTCGTCTGTAGCAAATGAGACAAAGAAAGGCATCCTAAGTGCAGCTGGAGATTTCGTAAAGCTCCTTCTTCTGAGATTTATTTGGCACTTAATACCTGCATGTCCTCTTGCATGTTATTGATGTAAAGTATGCCAAAAGTAAGATGACATAAATGGCATTAGAGGAAGTTAGGGTGTAACATGTAAATTAATCAAAGTACGATAGCTTATGCTATAAAGCCTCCTATGTCACCTGAAACATAATTTGGAAGTTTCATTTCTAGTACAGTCATGTGATTTGCGTCTTCTATTAGTACACTTGTTTTGGTCTATTCTCTATTTGTTTTAATTAGGCGTAAAACTGCCATCTCACCATTTCGAATGCTGCGTTGTAACAAGAGATAAAAATTACAGTATGGCCCTAGTCACGTATTATGGAGAAGATGTAGAGCAGTAACATTGTCCCATTCTGCCACTGAGCAGCATGATATAGTCTGTCACAGGACGAAAATCTGCGCTAAGTTAGAGTGGATGAATTGTACGTGCGGACAATATTCTCTGCTGACAAATGATTATCATCGTGTCACACAGCAGAGAGTACGACATGTCTCACACGCCTTCTTGAATATATTGCAGAGATTTTTCTGTTATGGAACTGCCAACATCTCTACACCTTTTGTTCACAAGCAATAAGCCGTCAAAAGTCATGCAGCCTTCAAATGTGCATTTAAATCCATAAAACTATTCCGACCTCACAGAAAGTAACATCCCTTTTCTCTTTCATTCCCGCTGCTTCTGTTACTTCGGCCAAACATTTACAGAAGTCTGAAAATATAGTACATTCGTCCCTGTTTAATCACGCCTTTGATGTTGACAAGGTGGATTTAACAAAAAGGAAATTATAGGTTGCATGTGATAATAGAAGTTGTTGGAGGAAGCATATAGCCATAAACAAGAATCGGGTACTTCCTTTGTTTGCCAGCATGAAAGTAATGTCGCGTTGGTCCTCGCTAAAACAGGCGTTTGATAGAGACAGTGAGGATTGCACAGAGAATGAGAGAGTCAGGTGTGATCGGGAAGGTTGTGGAGCAAACATATTTTTAAGTAGGCTATAGAAATAATGTTAATGTTTTAAGCAAATCTGTAGGTAACAATTACTTCATCCTCGCTAATTCACATGTATGATGGTGACAGTGGGAATTCCACACACACACACACACACACACACACACACACACACACACACACACACACACACACGTGATAGGGAAGGTTTTGTAGTCAGCATATAATAAGATAGGAGGAATACATAAATATAATGTCGGTATTACTTATTTCTGAATACAGAGGGTTAAAGAAATTCATATACTTTTATGATGCAATTTAAAGATTCACAGCTAATATGGTAATGGAGGGGTGACAGTGTGAGAGAGTGGGAGTATGGGTAGGGTATATGTACGGGAGTAGGTGAGAATGAGAGGTCAAGAAAAGGGTGTATATACTGTTGAGAACATGGATCAGTTGAATCAAGGATTGTGTATAAGACTAAGAGTAGGAATACAAACGTGGGCGACCGTGTGTGCACATTAGCCAACGGTAGACAGTGCGAGCAGAGTGAAAGAAGAAGAGTTCTGGGAAATGAGGAAGCATGCATCGAAAAGTTTGAGAGGAATGAGAGAGGGTTTTTGATTGGAGATATAAATGGAAAAGAGGGGAATGTGAAGGTGGATAAAGTAGTCGGTGAGTGGGGTGTGCCTGCAGAAGTGGATGAGAATGGCAGTGCTCTTGTGGACATTAGTGCAGTAAGGGGGTTGGTGATAGCTAATACCCTCTTTAGGCAAAAATTTTTTGATGATAGTCAATACCCTCTTTAGGCACAAAGTGATCCACAGGTAAACGTGGCAAGTGCTGAAGAGGGTGGGTTGTGAACTGAATGAATGGAAGGCAATGATTGAGTGTGTGTTTGTGTGGATAAGAGAATGAGGAGGTATGTAATGGATAAAAAAGCATACAGAGGTTGGGGGAGTGGACTTTCGGACCACCACTTGGTGGTGGTGAAAGTCAATGTACAAATGCAATGGATGAATAGAAGGAGAGAAGGAGAGGAGAAAGTAGTCCATACAAGGAGAGGTGAGAGGTTGCAAGAGGATGGGAAAAAAGGCAGAACATAAGAGAGTAGTGGAGGAGTGACTGGATAAATATGAATTGAAGCAGATGGGGGAGGTGGAAGGTGTGTGCAAGATATTCACAGAAGAAATCAGTGCAGCATGTGAGCTAGTGTGTGGGGTGAAGAGAGGACAAAAGGTGGTGCAAGGAACAGCATGGTGGAATGAAGAGGTGAGGCAAGCTGTGGCGCAAAAGAAGAACGGACATAGTGAGTGGATGGGAAGCAGAGGTATGGAGGAAGTTGAGAGACGGAGGTGAGTAATATGCAGAGAGAGAGAGATGAAAAGATAAGTAAGAGAGAGTAAGAAGAGAGTGGATGAGGAATTTGGGTGGAGGAGGAGGATGGACTGCAGGGAAAGAGAAGCGTCAGTCTGCAGTCCACTGGTTCACGTTCAGATGAGCCTCGGGCCACAACTACAACAGCATCAAGTCATAACCACTTCACTATGATGAGTTTTTTATTTAATTTTTACTACCTCAAGATGATTTTATTCAAAGCTAGGATGGCTTTCCTTATTTGGTGAGTTAGATACAGGTTTTATATACTCCTACACTACGAGAGGACCTGCCTGAGTTGAATATAACCGTCTGATGGAAGCACATTACAAACTGGTGTCCACGAGCTGAAGGAGTTAACATTCAGGCTCCTATGATTCACTCAGCTTATTAAATTGTCTGTCATTAGCTGATTCAGGCTCCTATGATTCACTCAGCTTATTAAATTGTCTGTCATTAGCTGATTCAGGCTCCTATGATTCACTCAGCTTATTAAATTGTCTGTCATTAGCTGAAATTGATACTGCTCCAGAACACGCGGCTATGGGAGTCAACCTCACCAATACAAAGACGAATTTTGTATCTTATTTTTGTTGCTTCTTGACGATTTTATTTAGCTTTGGAGAGATACCTACAGCAGTGAGGGATGAATGAAGGCTCTGTCCAACTCCTCTATTTTGTAACTTTAATCTTCTGGTGAAAATTTTTGTGTGGGGATTGCAAGAATAAGATATCTCTGATGACTAAACAATGCGTGTTATCATTGTTGTGGTGTTATCAGTAATGGTGTTTGTGGTGGCGATTGTGGTGGTAGTAGCGGTGATTGTGATAGTGGTGGTAGTTGTGGTGGCAATTGTGGCGGTAGTGGTGGTGATTGTGATAGTGGTAGTATTTGTGGTGGCAACTGTGGTGAAAGTGGTGGTGATTGTCATAGTGGTGGTAGTTTTGGCAGCATTTGTGGTGGTAGTGGTGGCGATTGTCATATGGTGGTAGATGTGGTGGTAATTGTGGTGGAAGTGCTGGTGATTGTCATAATGGTGGTAGCTTTGTGGCAATTGTGGTGGTAGTTGTGGTAATTGTGGTGGTAGCGGCGGTGACTGTGGTAGTGGTGGTAGTTGTGGGGGGCAGGTGGTTTAAATGGAAGTTTGTACTGGTATAAGCTGGGTAAGGGTGCGTGTCTCACCGTGTACGAGATTAATGGGATCTAATGGTTGACTCTGGGATTGGACCAGCTGATTTACCCTGATTATAGACTACTGTGTTGAGCCAGTGAGGTCGTGTTTATAAAGAATCATAACCAATTTACAGAACTTGTCATCGACAGTTAACTTTTATCACACATCAGAATTTATTTTATTTCATTTCTCACTTTAATATTCATCTTAAATTTGCCTGTGAAATTTTTGACATGTTTTAGTGAAAAGAAACGAATATATAAGCAATCCTGTGTAAACTTAGGCTTAAGAAAGTTTTTAAACATCGTCCCTGAATTCTATAATATAAGAGAGAGAGAGAGAGAGAGAATAAATATGTCAGCATGAGGTATATAAATTAGCTGGCAAAAATGTACACTGACAGACACTCTATTACATGTAGTCTTGGCGAAGGTTCATCAATAACACACACACAACGAGCTCTGTTTACTTGCTGTCTTCTCCTGTCTTTCTTCTTTCTTGTGTTTTCAATTTTTTCTTTCTTTTGTCTTTTGTTTTTTTTGTGTAGTCTCTCTCATTTCTCCTGTCCCATACCTTATATTTCATTTACTTTTTTTACCTTTCGTGTTATCTTTCTACCTGTTCCGCCTTGGGTTTTTCATTCGTCTTATCTTTGCTTTTATTCTTAATTATGTCTTCTTTTTCTCGCCTTCGATTGTCAGCTTCCGTGTTTCCTCTGCTCTGTCATCTGTTACTCTTACTTATGATTCTGTTTTATCTTCTTTTTATTCTCTGTAATTTTTTGTCTCTCTCTTATTTCTGTATTTTTCTGTCTTCCTCTGTCTTTTTCCCTCGTGTTCTATCTTCCACGTTATCTTCACTCTCCTTATTCTCTTGTACTGAAGCCTTCCCCTTCGTCGCTTCTGCTTGTACCCACTCATTACCTTGATCATAAACCATACTACCTCCTGTCGCCTTAGAAACATTCGCCTCTTAATCTATCGTTATTATTTTTTTTTTTTTCGCCCAATGAACAGCAGCAGGTCGCCCTACAACCATACATTAGCACCTTTTCTCTCGGTAGCATATCGTCGCGGTCCAGCAACTCGTATCCGCTCGTTCCTTTTCATTGTCTTTCATTATTCATCAGCCTTTTCCTCACCTCACCTCTGTTCAGTCTCCCACATTATTCACCAGCATCTAAACTTCCTCTCTCTCTCTCTCTCTCTCTCTCTCTCTCTCTCTCTCTCTCTCTCTCTCTCCACTTGCTGGCACAATTAATCACACAACTCTAAGCAACCCCGCAAGTTTTACGTACTTGATTGGCTGTCCAATACGATATATCTGATTGGTCTTGTTGATGAGAAAATGTATTATAACGATGTAAGGATCAACACAGTAATATATCAACGCCATTAATACTAACTTGACGTACTGTTGTTGTTGTTGTTGTTGCGTCAGGTTCGTTTGCATGTGAACCCGACGGACTGCAGGCTTTTGATGTCTGTATCCAGAATTCCCCCATCCTCCTTTCGAGTGATAGGGAGGGAGCTGAGGGACGTTTGCATTAACCTTGCAGAGTAGACGCTCGGTTGTATTGGCGGCACCAGGTAAAAGCATCCCTCTCCAGCTCCAACGTAGCATTGTAAAAGTAGTCACAAATTGACGCATTAATGACGGGCGTATCTTACACATACGAGTAATACCATCCTTAGCGATCTATTATGCATATAATTCGTAGATATTTTCTTTTATCCTACTTTCACATATTTTCAAAGACTGTCATCAGCAGGTTTAGTGAAATAAGGCACTCATTAACACATCATTCAAGTCCCGGAATCCTGGCGTCACCTCACACGCTAATCATCTGTACATTATTTTAAATCCTTTTTTGGTATATGCCATTCTAGCAATGCGTAATATAATGATAATTATTCTAATACTGAAGCCAGCAGCAAAGTAAGTGAATCTGAAGTTCAAAATAAAGAAGAACAATTACACACATTAATGTGAAGGCTGACAGTTCCTTACTGTTTAACAAGGATGTGCAAACTAGGTTACTTTACTGTACTGTAGATATAACATATATATGTCACTGTTATATTTTTCCATCATCCTATCATTGTAATATCTTTAAAAAATGCACGTCCACCCTATAGCGCGTTTGTTTTAATCCGACAAAGATCCCTAACCCCTTTCATCTCAATTGATGGCTAGGTGTCGTTAAACTTGAGGGGAGGTTTGATTATTAACCAATGATATGTTTAACTCAGTAACTTAGGCTCACCGAAGTTTCATGCAAACACGACATAGATTTAAGCTGAAGAAGTGGCAAAGTTCCATCAGGTAAAATTAAACAGACAATTTTTCCACTACCAAACCACCAGATCCCCGCCAATCCCTCTTACCCCTCTGTCCCATTCACCACTCACACTCTCTCACACCGTGCTGTCATCTGTTGCCATTTGCGTCTAATGCTTCGTTTTTATTCATGTCCACATCCACACATTTGTGTTGTCCAGTGCACAAATGTCTCATAGTGTTTCCTTCCCCACTACGATCACTCCTGCATGTATGGCGGTGTCCGAGTACTACATTAAGGGTGTAAATGATTTTTTTTAATGCACGAAAGAACGATCCAAAGACCAGCAGCCTGCAAGATTGTTTCCACCAACAAAAAAACAAAAATAAGATAACAGGAAGCCAAATTCAAGATCTGATATTTTCGAGATGCCTGGACACACCGCGTTTGAAAGAATGGAGATTACAGACAGTAGGAAATACAGACAGAGGGAGACTGTTCCAGAGATGACCTGTTGCATACATGAAGGACTGGGAGTAACGGTTAACTCTTGCTTTAGAGCAGCCGTTCTTAACTAGGGGTAGATTTACCCCCAAGGGGTAAAAATCCCATGGATGGGGGTAAATATATCACTACAAAATGAAGTAATGTTTCTGAAATATTTGCTAAATAAATAAACTGGCTGAGACAATGGAGCACCAATATTTCCGATTATAGTGATTTTGATTTTTTTTTTCATTCTGGCTGACATGAGTGAACCGTATTTTGTATTCCTCTATCAAAGTTAATTTTTTATAGTACTGTATTTTCTATCGTAGTATTTTGTACTTTGTCTTTTATTGTGTGGGGAGTCGGGGAGGGGGTATAAGGGTGAAAGGCTGGTTACATCCAGCTTTCAGGGTAAATGACAGAAGAAAGGTTGAGAATTACTGCATTAGAGAGTTGGAGAGAAAAGGGATGAGGGTTTGTTGCTAGACGGATGCTACTTTCCCGCCGAAGTGGTGGAGGGATGCAAGCACACAGTTCAGAGGAGCAGTGACCATTGAAGTAGTGACAGAAAAGAGATAAACATGTAACAGTGCGCCAAAGAGTCCGAGGTTGAAGGGAGTCAGTAGGAGGAGGAGAGTTAATGAGACGAAAAGCCTTTGAATCCACCTTGTTGAGAAGAGCTGTTTGTGGTGAGCCTCCCCACACATGAGAGTTGTACACTACAGAGGGGCGAATAAACCCCATGTATAAAGTCAATAACTGTGCAGGGGTAATGAAAGCACCTAATCTCTTTTAAGCATATTTTACAAAGGAAATGCTGTGATCTTTCCAAGATAAATCCCATACAGAACGAAACCCCAAGTACGTTTAAAGATGATGCAAGATTGAGCTGGATGTTGTTAAAAATTAGAGGATACTCGTGTGGAAGATTTTGTCGGGTTGACAGGTGTAAGAGCTGAGTTTTTGATGCATTAAAAGCAACAAGATTATTTTTACCCCAATCAGAGGTATGGGCCAAATCAAACACTAGGTGTGCCATAGCCTCATCCCTTGTTTGTTGAAGTAATTGCCGAGATGGACGTTGTGGGAAGCGGATGGAAAGGTGAACGGTGAAGTCATAAGCGTATCAGTGGACAGGATAATATGCACAGCAGAGAATATCATTGATGATTAGCAGGAAAAGAGTTGGTGATAGGTCAGAGCCCTTGAGAACACCGCTATTGATAGCTCTAGGAGAATAACGATGGCCGTCTGCAACAGCAAGTATAGAACGACCAGAAAGGAAGCTAGATATGAAGGCACAGATAGAAAGAAACAGTAAGAGGACAGTTTGGAAATTAAAGATTTATGCCAGGCTCGATCGAAAGCCTTTGAGATGTCAAGTGCAATGGCAAAGCTTTCGCCAAAATCCTGAAAGGATGATGACCAGGAGTCTCAAAGGTAGGTGAGAAGATCGTCAGTGGAGCGTCCCTGGCAGGGCCCATACTGACGATAGGAAAGAAGGTTGTGATATGATAGGTGTTTTAATTTTTGTTGTTAAGAATAGACTCAAAAACTTGTGAAAAACAGGACGTTAAAGCAATTGGGCGACATTTGAAAACTCGGAATGGGATCACCTTTCTTTGGGACAGGCCGAGTCAGAGTAAACCTCCAGCACAAAGGAATGGTACATGTTGAGAGACAAAGGCAAAAGATTTTACATAGGCCGGGTGTAAGCACAGAAGCACAATTGCTGAGGAGAACAGAACGGACCCTAACAGGCTCATATGCCTTGTTATTATTGAGGCCAATGATGGCAGAAAATACATCAATTGAAGAAATTTTAATGTCAACCATGAGGAAGTCAGAGGAGGGGAAGTGAAGAAGGAAATGCCCTGGAATCGTCTAAGGAGGAAGTGGCGGAGAAAGTCTGAGTGTAGAATACTCCTTTATCAGTAAAAGAAATAGCAACAGAGCCATCAGAGTGGAAAAGAGGAGGGAAGGATGATGAGGTAAAGTTATTTGAAAGGTTTTTGGCAATGTGCTACAAGGAGCAGGAAGAATTTTGAGTTGGAGAGTTCAGAGGATTTAGTATGAATGAAGTTGTTTTTAGCAGAGCAAAGAACAGACTTAGCACAGAAGTTTAAATTATATGACATTCACGGTTAGGCTGACTCTGATGCCTTTTGTAGATCTCCTTGGTATGGACAGCATTAGAACATGTGTAATTAAACAAAGTTTTTTTTTTTTTTCTGCATTAGTCACAAGGTATGAGAGACGAATGTATGGTTCCACGCCCAAGAAAATAACCTCCGTAATGTGCAAGGCACACTCAGATGGCTCTCAGCCATGGAAGCAATAAGCATTCCGAGGAAAATCATAGAAGTACTGCCTGTAAACCTCCCAATCAGCATCTTCAAGGTGTCACAGCCGCCACTTCTTGGGAGGGTCCACAAACCCTACTGAAGCAATAGGACAGGTTATGGTGATAAGGTTGTGATCAGAGGAGCCCAGTGGAGAGAAAAGATTAACAGCATAATAAGGATTAGTTGTAAGGAAGAGATCAAGTATGCTGGAACTCTCTCCACGGCATCAGGGATACAGTTAGGGTGCAGTACAAGTAGCTCCAGGTCACTGAAGATAGAAAAGATATAGACTTGTTCACCAGGTGGATCAGTGAAAGGAGAGAAGAGCCAAAGGTTGTACAGAACGTTGAATTTGCCTAGAACAGCGATTTCAGAGAAAGGAGAAATTGATAGGATGTGTTCCATCTTAGAAATAAGATAGTTGAAGAATTTTTCATTGTCAGTAGAATTTGGGATAAGTAAACAACACAGATATATTTAGTCAGAAAATGACAGGATAGCCGAAGCCAGAGAGTAGAGAATTCAGAAGATTCAAGTTCAGGAACATAAGAGCAAGATATTTTGTTTCATTCATATACACAACAGCCACCTTTGACTTTGAAGTGAGTGTAGAGAAAGTAGGAGGATCCCGAGAAAGGTTTGCTATCTGTCACTTCAGACAACTGTCAATGAGGAAGATAAGTTGACCTTTAGAGGAGGAAAGGTGGTGACCAACAGAGAAAAAGTTAGAGGAAAGGCCGCAAATGTTGCACAAATGATGAAGTAGAGCGTCAGACAGTGGCTCCAGGCATCTCGCTTGATCGTCACCGGGAGAGGGGAAGATGATGGAGGCTTTGCTGGTCCCCCCTCCCCCCCCTGGGGACTCCGAGACATGGTGATGGGATGCCATTTTTGTGAAATTTTGAATAGGAAGTGTAGTGTGTAATGTGCATGTAGTTTGGTGTTGGCTTTTCTAGCATACTGTTCACACACTGGGCTTTGAATCACTGATCCACTGTGTGAACCATGCAATGGAGGTGTATATTCGTTCATATCCTTACCCCAGCACTACGACTTTGTCACATATAGGCTAAGATAAGCACGGAGGGAGACTATATTTTTAGGCATCTATACACATAATTCATTCAAACAACTCGATCCCCTGTCGACTATGAACCGACAGGCAGAGGGCGATACACTTAGTACCCTCCCAGCAAAATCCCTCATATACTTGTATGAACCCTGGGTAGAGATGGGCTAATTAACATCGAAACCTAGATTTTCACACACATTTACGTCATCTGTTCATATTTGTTATAGGCTACCATTCCTTCTCCAACTTTCTTACATATACTTTCATCACTTTATCAATATTCAGTCTCTTGATATGACCATACCATCTAAGCGCACTCTGTGCTACACTCTTAAAAGCAGTTTTCCATACTCCATAGACATACTTAGTGATTCACATAATTTATTGTCTTATTCAGTCTCCGCATACCACACACATTCAAAATAATATTCTGTTCCGTAGCTGTCATTCATGCCACTCCAATCTGCATTCTTATAAGAGTACGTTTATGTGGTCATCAACATACCTCCATACAGTCCTCTTATAGCTTCCACGCTAAGACCATTGTTTAGTATTAGTATATATCTAAGCAATATAGGATATCTCCCTGAAGAATATGTGAGTTTATGAGTTGAGGTACGACTGGTAAAGGTGTTGCACGTGTGTGCTTGTCATACCAGATCGCAACACGGAATGATGCCTCTATTCTTCTCTGTAGTCATATGTGCGTGTGTGTGTGTGTGTGTGCGTGTGTGTGTGTGTGTGTGTGTGTGTGTGTGTGTGTGTGTGTGTGTGTGTGAGGGATACACACAACAACACACCTGGATGAGTGATGGTGGGAGAGCTGCCCTAACGACACACTGACTGGGAGGTGAGGGTAAGTGTAGCAATGAGGGAGAACACTAATTATATTAGCCTGCGGAGATCACATAACGATTACACATACGCATTATCATTTGTTGTTAAGGTTACTCTTAGTTTTCGTATATCTATGTATCCATATATCTGAAATATATATATATATATATATATATATATATATATATACTGTATGTGTCTGTGTGTGTGTGAGTATACATACATATATATACTGTAGATAGATGGATAGAGAGATAGATACGTATTATCCTTGTTCAGATTTAGAATTACAGTATTTGATATGTCACAAAATGCAGAAAATGTACATTACCTCTGAAGTGAAGCCGTACTTCTTTAGTATATTAATAATAGGCCTTGTACCAGTTACGGATGACGTAGACAAGCATACGGTGAAGTAGGAGTGTCATCCTCTCTACTGAAGGTTCTCGCCTCCTCCTCCTCGTCTCACTCCAACATCACCTTTCTATTTCAACCCCTCTCCTTCCAACGCCCTCCCTCTCCCTCTCTCCCACCTCCTCCTTCCTTCCCCGGTACTGTCTTCACTTGTGCCACATCACATCACGGCAGGAGCCTCACAATGACTCACCTCACCCCTCCTGCGTCCCCTTGTCTCCCTGTCTCAACACCATCTTCCTGGTTTTATGCTCGCTGGACACAATAGGCAACGGCTGGGGACGAGGTAGTGTGTATGTGTGTGTGTGTGTGTGTGTGTGTGTGTGTGTGTGTGTGTGTGTGTGTGTGTGTGTGTGTGTGTGTGTGTGTGTGTGTGTGTGTGTGTGTGTGTGTGTGTGTGTGAGAGAGAGAGAGAGAGAGAGAGAGAGAGAGAGAGACAGACAGACAGACAGACAGACAGACAGACAGAGACAGAGAGACAGACAGACAGACAGACAGATTGTCCTAAGCGTGAGAAACAGTTTAAAGGACATGTGCACTTTGGTTAGGGTAAGGGGTAAAGGAGAGTGTGAGAGTGTGAAGGTTAATGTGAGTTGTGAGTCCGGGAAGGATGAGTCTTCTTATGATTCTCTTTGATATGATGCGCCAGGGAGGAAAGTGATGGATATGACATGAATGGAAAGCAGATGCATCGAAATGATAGGTGAACTTTAATCCTGGCTGTGGAAAGTGTGGAGTGTGTGAGAAGAAGGCCGTATTCTTAACGTTCTGAAACCAGTGACATATTTTTGTGTCTCCTTGTTATTTTGAGATAGTTTTATCGGGGTTAGGAGAGACGTTCCTAACTGAAGACTTAACTATGGCCTTCATAAAATCCCTTTACTATTGACACCACCGGCAGACAACTTTATTCACTGATTTTATTTAATTACACCATGGGAGTTAATCAAGGCTATATTTACCTCCATCAGCTTAAAATAGTTCCTGCTAAGCTGAATGTAATTGTATGGGGTTAGAAATATTGAAAGATAAAGCATTCACCATACTCAAAGTGCTTTAAATGTAAAAATTGAGGCTACTATTACATTTGCTCAATGGGAAAGAATGTGAGGGAGAGTGCGACGACGAGAGACAGTATGACGTGTGGTGAGCGAGAAAGAGGTTAAGGAAGGAGACCGAGGCGTGTTTGAAAGATTTAGGATTAGGAGTCACTGTTTGAGATTGAGGAATGTTAGGGGCGAGAGAGAGAGAGAGAGAGAGAGAGAGAGAGAGAGAGAGATAGAGAGAGAGAGAGAGAGAGAGAGAGAGAGAGAGAGAGAGAGAGAGAGAATAACAAACAGCTTAAATAAGATGAGTTAGTCCCACCATGACGGTTTCCAGATATACGATTGCATCCCAGAAAAAAGATTCCCAGTTGGAATATTCTTTGTCTCCATGCTGTAACGTTATTGCCATCTCAAACATTGTATGATATTAAGAGTAAAATATATATCATTAGTAATTACTAGTGTTTTTCTTATGCATGAAATTTAACCGATGAACGTCCTCCTACCAAAGAATGAACATTGCATACTGTTTTAGTTGCAAAACCATTAGTTTACCAGTGACCTGTCTCTGCCATGTAAAGTGAAAGTCTAAATAAACTAGGCAGTTCGATGTCTGGTCATCATAGTGTAAACAAAGTAGGCAAGTAACTTTGGTGACTGAAATGACGTGTTAGTTACCTTCACTCTCCCCAAAGCTAGACACACACACAGTCTCCAGACCAGGTGCAGAAACTGTTGCTCAAGGCCATGACACTAACCTTACTTATTAAGGTTATGCATGAAAAACAAAAGAGTTAGTCACAAACACTATGATACACCTGTAACTATATATATATATATACACATTATATATATATATATATATATATATATAGATATATATATATATATATATATATATACCTAGGCTGCTTCCCCCAAGGAGTCAAAATAGAGTGACTGATAATTAGACAGATGGGCAGATAGATACACAGATATTTAGGTACATAAAGAAAAATACTGACATCATTTCATCAAAGGATGGTACGTAATCCGTTGATATAATTATTAACTACAATCGTCTGTCTGCGAATCACCTTAATGGGATGGCAAAAACACCGAAAAACACGATCGTTCAGATGGGAATCGTCTAAGTGGGATGACACCAATAATAGCCTAATAAAAAATTGAAGTAAGGACGAGAAATTATCCAGATATTGAAAAAAGAATAAACATCACACAATGAGATTCCGCAGTAAACACGACTGAGGGGATACAAAGTAAGTCATTGTCGTCAGGATTTTCAGCAACAATAATGGTACAATCAAGAACAATTAGTAGAAAAGGTACAGTCGAGGAAAAAAGTTGGCCTGCAGTTCCACAACACCCACTTCATCCCATAGGCATGTCAGTCATTCTCCTCCCTAGACCATCATAATAATAGAACAATATATGGGTAGAGGAATATACAGTCCCTCTCACCTTACGAATTTTTATGAGCAGAGGAAAGTGAGAGGTAGAAGACATGGAATATTTCGTGAACATTTGTCTCCAAATATAGTAGCAGCAGCAGCAGTAATAGTAGCAGTAATAGTAATAGTAGTAGTAACAGTAGTAGTAGTAGTAGTAGTACCACTGAATCAGCTGGATGCGAACCCAACGGACTGCGGGCCTTGGTTGTCCCCCTCCTGCAGTGCACCATCTTCATTCTGAGGGACAGGTAGAAGTTTGAAGTACGTTTGAAAATCTGGGCAGTGCATCTGTTCCTTTATATCGGTGCCACGGCGAGAATTAGTCCCCCTCCAACACCGTCCCCAAATGTACAAGATATAAGCAGCCATGGACAGAGTAACTCTCTGAAAAAGTAAAACATAGATTAGTATGATTTTATCAAAAAAAAAAAAAATGATGAGGGTCTGCAAAAAGTTATACTCTCCTAAGAAAATTTAACAAAAGAGAACCAAAATCAAGACCCATATAATTGTAGGTGCCTGGACACACTGCTTATTAAAGACTGTGGGTCCTGGGCAGAGTGAAAAACAGTCAACAGGCACTGAGGACAAGATGAATACAATGAGACAGAACAAAAAGCAAAGAAACATGGTAGACAGAAGGACTAGTAAACACAGCAGACGAGAGAAAAACAGTATGCACATAAGGCGCGAAAAATCTGAATGTAATCAGTAGACAAATTCAAGTTTATGGTGCCAAGCGAGAGGCGAGGGAGAAATGGACTTTGAGTCATCAGACTAATTAGTTCCTATCCAGACTCAAACCGGTTCAATATGTAAACTAATGACGTCTCACTGATATCGCTTGAAAATTAGTTATTACTTGTCACTGAGGCAGCTAGTCTCTCTCTCTCTCTCTCTCGTAGGGAATGCAGTCACAGGAGATTCTTTTGGCAGGCTCATCTCTCACAGGGTGTAGTGTCTTGCAATAACTGAATTGACATATTTCACTTGTGAATCCTACAGCAAAGTTGTTAAGTCGTCTCGGTATATATACACACACACACACACACACACACACACACACACTCATATATATATATATATATATATATATATATATATATATATATATATATATATATATATATATATATATATATATATATATATATATATATAATTTGTGGTAGGTGGGAGCGCTCACCATCCACTCACTCGATGTAGTGCTGCTGTTGGGTGTCTGCCCTTTCCTCTCCTTCATCCTTCTTTCCTTCCATCCTTTTCTGTCTTCCTTTACTTCATTCTTTCCTTGTCCTTCTGCCTATGGGTAACTTTACACTTCCTGTTCTGTCTTTCATTCCTTCAATTTTTCCTCTTCCTTCTGCCTGTGGGTGACTCTACACTGAGTGACAAGCCAAATGGTTTCCTGTACACCAGGAAACCATTTACTACGCTGGTTGGTAACCATATAACCAAATTATGGCGCCTGGTGGTTTAGTGAGTAATTATTGCGCTCCAATCGGATTGAGCCGGTGAAGGTTTATATCCAAGGGGTGGTTGGGGTTGATTGCTCAAGTAATGCTACTCAGAGATGAGTGAGGCTGGTCACTCTCATCTTAAATGTCTGGACCAACTGCTTAGCCCCGGACTCCTACGCTCCTCATGGGGCAATGTAGGATTGGATGATGGATATATATATATATATATATATATATATTCTTTTTCATACTGAAATTGACACCATAAGCTAAAAGTCCACAAAGGTTTCTCCTTGCAAATATCAATCATAAGAGAGCCAAGCGGAGGAGCAGTTTAATTTTACCTGCCTGAACACATTATGTTTAATAAGGTCGCATAAACAGATGAAAAGTGATACTGAAGTAGTCTGTTCCTTGTCAGACCTTTTTTTTTTTTTTTTTTTTTTGTATATGAAAGGCCTGAAGATATCATGTAACTTCTGCACTTTTCTTGGCTTTGTCTTTTCTCTGTCCTCTGTGTCTGTCCTCATTTGAGACTTTCTGCCTCCTCTTCTGTTTGTGTGCCTACCCTTCTATTTGTCTTTATATCTTTTCTTCTCTGTGCATCTCTCTGTCTATTCATCTTTGTGTTTTTTTCTTTGACCTGTGTCTATCCGTCTCTGTGGCTCTGTGTCACTCCTCTGTGATTCTGTCTTTTGCCTCCGCAGACCCTCCCACCACTACCCGTTGACTCTCCCAGGTCAAAGGTCAAATAGGCGTTTAATGGAAGAGGCGAGGTGTGTACATAAATGACCTGGAGGCCGTGACCCTCTCTGACGCCGCTTCCACGTTCCTGCCGAAGTCTGGTGTTGCCTTCATCGCGGCGGGTA
This sequence comes from Coenobita brevimanus, assembly GCF_032717465.1. Lineage (NCBI taxonomy): Eukaryota > Metazoa > Arthropoda > Malacostraca > Decapoda > Coenobitidae > Coenobita > Coenobita brevimanus. The sequence continues at coordinate 7,700,608 of NC_136966.1, forward strand.
GTTAACAGTACTTTACCTTGCAACCAGGGTCTAAATATTGTTTAGCGTTTGTCGTATTAGGGGCAAGAGTCTAATTTGTATAGAAGGCTTTTTAGCACCTCATCGACTATAGCTTTTGTGTCTATACGTCTGTCATCCAACAGACCTACGTTACTGAAACAAGCAGTATCGATAGTAGTAGTAGTAGCTGTTGTTGTTGTTGTTGTTGTAGTCTCAGGTTCATATGACAGTGAACCCTGTGGACTAGAAACTGACGCAGCCCCCTTCCTGCAGTCCATCCTCCCCACTTCAGAGAACAGGGAATGACATGAGTATCGTTTGCATAATGTGTCAGTGGATGGGCACGGTTATATCTGTGCCCTTGCGCGAAGGCATCCCGCTCAAGCACAAACGATATCGATGCATAAGAAAAACTTATGAAGGCACGTATATAACCCACCGTTTCTGCTCACCCGCTACCCCTATCCCTGGCTGGAGAGAAGTGGTAACCAGGGTTCACAGCGAACGAAGACCTATTTGCTATGTTATACTGAAAGTATTATCGCAAACCATTTCCCCTGCACTCTACCATAGCTTCAAACTATGTCTTCCACACTTAATAATAGTTCTTTGTTAGGTGTTAAACCGTGGCTACTACTTCAGCACAACTGATAGAACGGTAAGAGGGTAAGCAGAAACTATAGCTAGCGAATGTACAGAGTGCCAAAATACATCTCACGATTTCTGGTCCGTAAGTATGAGAGGGGTTTAATATTATTAAGTCCATGCATTCTAATCAGACTCAGGTGATCTAAATGAGAGATATCCACATATTAAGCCAACAGGAACAAAAAGAAACCTCTTACATTGTTTTTAATAATATTAGTGCTTATGTTGCGATGAGTAAGTATTAGATGAAAGACTGATATGAGGCAGGCATGGTAAGAAGGAGAGATGCTGTGAGGAAGGGATGCAGTGAGAGAGGGATGCTGTGAAGGACGGAGTCTGTGTGAAAGGAAGGGATGCTGTGAGAGAGGGATGACGTGAGGGAGGGATGGTGAGAGGGGTGGAAGGGATGCTGTGAAGGAGGGATGGTGTGAGGAAGGGATGCTGTAAAGGATGGACGCTGTGAGGGGTGGAGGCTGTGAGAGATAGATGCTGTGAGAGAGGAAGGAATGCTGTGAGGGAGGAATGCTGTGTGAGAGGGATGCTGTATGAGAGGGATGCTGTGTGTGAAGGATGCTGCCTGAGAAGGGTGCTGTGAGGGAGGGGAATGCTGTCGGGAAGGGATGCTATGAGGAAGGAAGGGATGCTGTCAAGGAGGGATGCTGTGAGGGAAGAAAGGATGCTGTGAGGGAGGGAGGAATGGTTTGAAGGAGGGAGTGATGCCATGAGGGAGAGATACGATGAAAAAGGTTTACACACCAAACAAGATGTTTTTGGTTGGTATTCAGTTTTTTCTAGACTGCACAAGTAACAGTTTCATCACTAACTCATCCTTAAGTAGTACAGCGAAGCTTCGAGCTATCACCTTAATGCTGGACAACAGGTCTTCATGCGTTGTGAAATTCAAGTTATAACTACCCTACACCCATGAGAAGAGCCAGAGGATGAGCAGGAAATATTAGTTACGAGTGCAGCATTGTCACGAAATCTTCCCTACTTACCGTCATTGTTTTCTCAGTATCATTCAGTCATAAGCCTCATGGCTCTCTGCCCAGGCCCTCCCCGGTATGGTGTCGGTGTCGCCTGGTGAGCCACTCTTGCTGGTACAGGCACTCAGGGAGGGAACCTGGTGCATCTTGCGCCGTATTCTCGTCAGCTTAGGAACCTTTCTAGCACCTTTTCCTGAGACATATGTTTTGTAGTTACGCCTTATTTTTTTCTTGCACATTAGTTTTCTTTTTATATCATACAGACTACATAAATGTAAGATAACATTAACATTCCAGAGAGAAAACCAACTACTAAGGAAGAGGTGCTAAGAAGCCTCCTGAACAGACTAGAAAACGAGCCTTGTGTTGGTAAATATTTCCTGGTGCGTTGTATGTGCAGGTCATTTAGGTATTAAGAGCCTACAAATACGCTTTAGGTAATTAAAACAAGTAGAAACTACAAAACCTTTGAGCCACAGAAGTATACAATGCTTGATAACTATAGTCAGCCTGTTTTATCTACTGGAACTGGACCACTCCCATAACTTAAATACTAAGTTGAAGCTGAATGAAATTAGATCAGCTTTAGTTATGAGGCTATGTGTCTCTCTGGTTACTAATTAAATGAACCACACACTCTGACTACACATGGACATCAACTGAGCTGAAACGCGGTTATGATTCAGGTTAGAACAAATACTGTTATGTAGATCGTCAGTTAAAATACTTTCAAGAACTCTGCTGGAGTCATGAATCTCTCCTGGGCTTGTACTGATATATAAGACTTAATGTCAGTCTATCTATCAATCTGTCTGTCTATGTATCTACATCTATCTATCTATCTATCTATCCATCTCTCTCTCTCTCTCTCTCTCTCTCTCTCTCTCTCTCTCTCTCTCTCTCTCTTCACATCGTATGGCTTACCGTGCAGAATTTTTTCTTCGTTACGTGATATCTTCATTAGATCCGAGGAAATCCTTAGTTAATCTGAACGTGGTACTGAGACCTATTCTCTCTTGAACGAGTAGGACCACTGCTGTATTCTGACATGCCTTCATCATCATCATCACCATCATCATCATCATCATCATCATCACTATTATTATTATTATTATTATTATTGTTATTATTATTATTATTATTATTTTCATTTTATTATCATCATCATCATTAATATACTATCAAAGTAATACGTCGTATTGTTCACAACTCCCTTTTGAGAGCGGTAAAGTTTTACACATCTTACCATCGTTTATGCAAGGTTATTTTCTATTAGGTCACAGCACACCTACCTATGTATTGCTACCATTGTAGAAAATGTGGCCTTGTCTGCAAGCTGACCATGCTCTTCAGATCTGGTCATTGACCCATAGGTTTGTTGCAAGTCTGAAGGAGGGATTAGGAAGGGATTATGTCCATCTGGTTAACATGCAAAACTTTGGTGGTATGAGAGATAGTATCAAAATGCTAAATAATCTGGGTATAATATATGCCAACACGCTGGCTCACCCGTGGTCGGCACCTGCATTAAGTCCCATTAGCATAGTATATATATGAACACTGTATTTACCAGCCTTAATGCATGCCAAAGCCAACATATCACCATAGACATAGACATGTATAACGCTGTGCATCCATTCACTTCCATGATATTCTTCCTGTTCTCACATTATTCTCTCTGCCTCTCGATCATTTTATTCACATTCATAATGACCTTTCGAGCTTCCTCACACCTACCTCCTCACCTTCCTCCCTCACATCCACCTCCTCAAATTCCTCCCTTCACTCATCTCCCTCACACTCCCACTCCCACACCCTCCATCGCACTCACCCTCACCCCCTCTCCTCTCTTTTCTTACTCCCTTCTCTCAGCATCACCTCAATCATGTCTCCATTATTCCCTCATGTTGTCCTACACCCACGAGTAACACAGCCGGGTAATCTGAAGTTAATAGTCACGTCTGGATCGATGTAGGTTAATGAAGGCCACACTGGAGGGTAATTTCATCCAGAATCCAGACTGGCCTCCTAAGCTAAGTTACCGGTAATTGATATGTAATATCTAAAAGTTTCACTACTGACACTCTCTCCATCTCTGCTTGTAGCGTGCAAATTCTGAACAAGATAAATATATTTGCACTTTTCGTGTACTTATAGTTATTTTACCGTTCGTAAATCGGAGAGTAAATTGTTCAGTTTCCTGCTTGGTTTTCTCAGGAGTAAATTAAGCTGTAGGAAACAACTTTTTTCTGGCCCTATCCATGTACAGAAGTATAAATTCATACAACTGTGTATATGAACACGAGATTCCGAAGCATTTCAATTTCTTCACATCTCCTATATGAATTCACGAAATAGATAAGAAAATTTCATGTATGCTTTTCACCTCAGCATATTCAGTATATGAATGTGAAATAATATTTATACAATATATATATATATATATATATATATATATATCGGAGACAGGGATGGCATTGGTAATGAATGGTGATGGAATGAATATCTCAAATTTGCTGTATGCTGATGATGCGGTACTACTTGCAAATACCGAGCAAGAACTTTGTAGGCTAGTGCAGAGTTTTGCTGATGTCTGTGAGCGTCGTGTCTTGAGAGTAAATGTGGAAAAGAGTAAAGCGATCGTTACTGAGAGGGAAGATGACTCCCTGTGCGATGTTAAAGTGAATGGAGAGAGACTGGAACTGGTGGGAGAGTTCAAATACCTGGGTACAGTGATAGAAAAGAGAGGAAAATGTGCAAAAAAAGTGGAAAGTAGTGACACAAGGAAGAAAAGTAGCTGGTGCAATGAAGGCCTTGGGAAGAAACAAAGGTTTGAGTGTTGCTGCTGCACGAGGCTTACATGAAGGTGTGTTAGTGCCAACTTTAACATATGGGTGTGAGACTATGGTGTGGCATGAAACTGAAAAGTCAAGAGTAAGAGCGGTGGAGATGGGACTGCTGAGGAATGTATGTGGAGTACAGAGGGTGGATAGGATACGAAATAATGTGATTCGTGAAAGATGTGGAGTGAGGAAGTCGATGGACAACAGAATCAAAGTAGGTGCACTGAGATGGTATCGGCATGTGGAGAGAATGGATAACAATAGAATGGTGAAAAAGGTATATCTGAGCGAATCTGAAGGAGGGAGGAGGCGAGGTAGGCCAAGGAGAAGGTGGAGAGATGTGGTGAATGAGTGTGTGAGGAGAGAGCTTTGGAAGTCGATGAGGCTAGGGAACTGACAAGAGATCAAGCTGGCTGGATGAATGTTGTGAGAAGTGCATGATCAGGGATTTGGCACCCCTTTTTAACGTGTCAGCGACCGTATTGACTTTATCGGATACGTTTATGTGAAGCTACAGAACATGGTGAATGTTTTTGCCGTATCCGATAGAGCCAGGATTCCGGGGGCTTGAATGATGAGTGAATGGAAACGTGGCCCAATGGACTGGGCAAATCTGGGCTGTCTGGACATTGCTGCTCCTCACCCTGCCCTAGGGTGGGAAAGGAAGTCCTAATGATGGTGCTGATGATTATATATATATATATATATATATATATATACACACTAGGGAGGGGCACTAACCCTCCTCCAGCCCACTTGTTGTCACGTAGGGAACACGTGTTGGTTGGTTATAAGGTTACCACCCAGCGTTGAAGATGATTTCTTGGTTTACAGGAAATCATTTGGCTTGCCAGTCAGTGTAGAGCTACTCTAAAATAGAGTACCGCTACACTAAGTGGGTGGATGATGGGCGTCCCCATGGGTGGTCTTCGAGAGAAATGAATCCACTGAATGTACAGTGAGGCTGGATGAGGAGGAAATGGAAAATGTGAGTGCTTTTAAGTATTTAGATAATGTGATGAGTAAGGATGGAAGTTTATAGGGTGATGTGCTTGAAACGGTACAACAGGGAAGAAAAGTTGCTGGTTCTTTGAAAGCAATGATAAGGAACAGGGAAGCCAGCATGGAGGTAAAAAAAAGTCGATGAATGACAGGATTGTAATACCCACCCAAACGTATGGGAGTGAAGCTTGGACCTTGTTGGAAAGACACAAGTCAGGAGTAAGAGCAGTGGAAATGAGTTTTCTGAGAGGAGCATGTGGAGTTACGTGGATATAATTTGGTTATATGGTTACTACCTAGAGTAGTAAATGGTTTCCTGGTGTACAGGAAACCATTTGGCTTGTTACTCACTGTAGTCACCCTTAGGCAGAAGGAAGAGGGAAGAATGAAAGAAAGAAAGAAAGACAGAAGAGAGAGTATAAAGTCACCAAGTGGAAAGAATGAATGGATATTATTCGATTAGAGGCAGAAGCTTATAGGCTTGCCTTTAAAAATAGTAACTACTGGGCTGGCTAACACACAAATTTTCACATTGTTGCCGTTTCAGACATTGCTGAGAAACTGCACAGGTAATCTGAAATTAACTCTGGAGCACAATTTATTATCATAACTCCAATTATTTTGCGCCACGTTGCCACCAAACCACCACGGAGGTTTTGTTTACTCATATTCGTTACAGAAACGTTTAGTCTTGTAAAATTTTCTGAACTGTCCTGTATTTCTCATATATTTTATCCTGTCAAGGAATTTTTTTTCCTGAACTATCTAGTGTTAATAAATGGAAAATATTGCTAACATATTTATTAATATTTAAGTTTGTTACACGAAAGGGTGGTCTCTGATGGCGTTTATCTTCGTGTCACATTCTAGTACTGTACTATTTTACGCCGTGCCCAGGTGATGAACGGCTGGGAGGAGCTGCAAATGTATTTATGGTACGAAAAACAGGAATGTCAGACGCTCACGTTAGGCAGTACTGGCGTTTACTTTTTATAGTACGGCCCTTAGGTGATCCGGCCTGAAAGGGCGGCCTCCCTCTATTTGTCTCCATTTGTACAAGAGAGAGAGAGAGAGAGAGAGAGAGAGAGAGAGATGAAATTTCTTCTATGATGAACAAAATTGCCCGGCGATAACAATGACAAAATAAGCAAGAACTCATTGTTGTAAGGTGTCAGGAATGTGTTAAAAAAAAAAAAAGAAAGAGAGAAAGAAAACAGAGTAAAAGAGGGTGGAGAAGCTAGAGAAATTGAAGAACTTATTAAAGAGAAAATATATCAAGTGACGGGAAAAGGACAGGGAGGTTAAAATGAACGGAGAAGTAAGACCTGATTCTAAACAGAGAGGATGTGCAGGCAGGTAGAGACAGGATGAAAGGAAGAATGTATGAGGGAATTAGTTGGACAGAGGATAAGAACGAGGAGAGGGAGAGGAGTAGGGAGTGAGGACAGGAGAGAATGGGAAGGAAGGAGAGTAAGGAAAGAGGAATAGCAGCGGGATTGAGAAAACGAGAAGGGGAGAAAGGTACGCCATGGGAGAGAAGGAGAGAACGAAAGGAAGAGAAGGAGGGAAATAAATTCTGCACTTTGCAGTTTGGAATCCTACTGTACGGTATTGACGCAAACTGTGTGATAGTAAAGCAATGTAAATAGCATACAAGAGATTTTTAAGGTGTAATAGTCAAAATAAATCGCTAAAGAAGTGGTGTATCAAAGCCTGGTATGCGTGCACCTGTGCCTGTATTCTCGGAGCTAAGGACGCTCTCTAGCATCTCTTACTTACCAATTTACTAATGTGACACGCTGATATTGTCTTTAATATTATTTTTGCATTCTGCTTTGACATTACAAACACGTAAATAGCATACAATAAAGTAATAAGCTGAAATATGCAAAATAAGTGATTAAGTATGAGGTGGGATAAAGCCTGCAAAGCTGACAAGAATGAGTAAGCGTACAATACGTTCCTGTGTATCTGGCCTCAGCTGCATCGCCACTCCCTCCCTGCCACTCCACTCAACCCATCATGAGCTATTTCCTTCTGAACCATGCGCTTCCTTTACGGGTATGATCAGCGAAATACCTAAGGAATTCGGAGTGAAGTTATGCCTTGAGAACCTTTATTTTCTGCCACATATATAGGAGCAACCATATGCAGTGGGTGTCCCTAACTGTTTCTCTCACTCACTCGCACTCTTTTGAAGCAGAGGGTCTAGGCTTTATGGAAGATATGGTGCGGTGGGGGGTACTGATGGTCAAGTATGTACCTGGATAGTATCTGGGCTGATGTCTGATTTGCCTGGTTTGATGGTTTGTGCATCTAGTCAACCACGTCACTGTGCCGTGCCATAATACCCATAAATATGACAGAGGACCGGCAGAGCACTTGGACGTTAGCTGTACTTGGATGACATGTGAGCCAAATGGATGTCATTAATTGCTTAACCAATAAAATTAAAATTCATGCTTCCTTAGAATACTTCTGGAAAGGGTGCGGCTAGCAGTTATGACCTTTACCTTGTTTAGCCTAGATAGAAGCTTGAGAAACGCGCGAAGTGTACATCTGTGAGTCGTGTTCTAAACAGTTTTGGAGATTTTGTAGCACCTCCTGCTTTGCAACTTATCGCTCATTCAAATAAAAAAAAAAAGAAAGAAAAGAAAAAAGAAAAAAAATGGTGGCTTCCTAAACAGGCAATCTTTCAAGGAGAAACTGAAGGACACAGAGCCCAGTTCTGACCAGTATCCTCCTGTATGATACTAATGTAAACCATATTGATTATAATGCTGCATAAACGGCATGTAAGAGATTGTTAACGTGTGATATGAGTAGTAATTGTTAAGGAGGAGATATGTGTTACGAAATCTTAATACACTTACTATGCAGTATAACATGTGTAGTAGATATGAGACTGAGAAACGCGTGTGGCAATTATCTGTATTTTACTGCACCGTGAACTGTTCAAACTGTACAAATTATAACCGCATATTATTGAACTTATGGTGTTTCCATCTCTGAGACTTGGTTCAGTTGAGAGATTTCGAAGCACACCGTCCCAAGTGATTTTTTTGTTTATATAATTTTAATATCCACGTGTATATTACCAAGGATGAGATACAGGGATGGTGTAGAGATATAATGATGACAGCAGGGTGCGTGAGTTGGGGGTAGGGTTGCTTTATTTAAGAGGAAAGGCTGACATAGAGGCGATGTTTTTGTGGCCACCCTTTCCGAGATTATGGCGTCCTGGCTGCAGACTGACAGGAAGAAAGAAAGGCAGACAGACAGACAGATAGACAAACAGACTGATAAATAGTCAGATAAATAGATAGCCAGATGTCGATAGACAGATAGATAGGTAGACAGACTAACTGATTGATATCACTGATGCACGCAACATCAACATTATTAAGCTGGAAAATACTGAATATATCGCGTAGATAGAAAGGCTTCCAAATCCCTTTTGCCAACGACAATTAGGGTCAAAGACGGTCCAAGCCAGTCTTTCCTTGAGTGCCTTTGTGTATGTGGCATTGATGTCTTAAAGCCGGATTATGGCAGCAGGTACCATTGTAACCAATATGTATTTTTTAATCAACGGAAACGCCTTAATGGAGTGGGAAACGGAACGAGAGAGAGAGAGAGAGAGAGAGAGAGAGAGAGAGACAGACAGACAGACAGACAGACAGAGAGTCAAAGGAAGGATGGGTGTAATGGGAGAAGGTGAGGTGATAGCAAGGTAAACACTGGGTAGGGAGGGGATGTGCAGAGGTGGCCAGTGGGGTCGAGTGGAGGGGTGGTTGAGGGAAGGAGAGGAAGGTGAGAGGGAGAGATCATGGGAGGGTAGAAAAAGATGTGTGGGAAGAGAAATTGGAGAAGAGCTTCAAGAGAATGAGAGAAGGAGCGAGAGAAGAGAGGGAACAAGAGAGGGGAGAGTGGGTGGAAAGCAAATGAGGGAAAAGGAAAGAAGGAGAATAAAGAGGGTCTAGGATGGAAGATGGAAGAGAAGGATTGGATGGAACTGGGGAGGGAAAGGAGAAGGGGAATGGAAAAGGAAACTGGAAATGTAAGATGAAAGGGAGGGGGAGGCTGCTGGGATACAGAAACGGAGAAATGAGTGTGAGAGTAGGACAGAAAAGAATGGACGAGGTAGAGAGACGAAGAAATTAGGAACAGATAGTGGAGTAGGGTAGAGAGAATGGGTGAGGACCCGGGAGGAAAAAAAGAGAGAGGAGAATGAAGAGGAGAGGAGAGAAAGATGAGAGAGTGGGATGGAAGAAAGGGACATGGAAGAGAACTGATGAAAAGGACTGAGGAAAGTGAGAGTGATTAAAATGAGAGGGAAGGAAGGTGAGAGTCAGAGGTCTTGATGTAAAGGACCGTACTCTACTGTACGTGCCGTGGAATGGTTCGTGACACCTCTTCTTAAGCCATTTATTTTGCTTATTACACCTTAACATTCTCTGCTATGTTATTTTTATGTTTTAAGAAACACACATACAAAAGGGTACTGAGGTTTAATGTATCTAATGAATCCCTATGGAAAGTATGTCAAGAAATTTACAAAGCCTCTTAGAATACAATCAAAGTAGTGCAGGTAAATAAAGACAGGGATGTGCTACAAGAATGTGTGTGTGTGTGTGTGTGTGTGTGTGTGTGTGTGTGTGTGTGTGTGTGTGTGTGTGTGTGTGTGTGTTTGAGACAGACAGACAGACAACAGTAGTCCAGATAAAAGATAAAAGAGAGAAGGACGTATGAAGAAGAGAGAAAGGGGGGAAAGGAGGAGGATATGCAAAGGGAATAAAACTAAAAAAATGTGTAGAAAAGAGGACTGGAGATGAAGACAAAAAGGGTAAAGGAGGAGAAAAAAGGACAAATGGAAAAATAACAAGAAGAAAGGGAGAAATGGAAAAATAAGCAAGAAAAAAAGTAAAACATGGAGATGAAAATGCAAGTAAAGGGATCTAGATAGGATAAGGAGACTAGAGAAGGTACAAACGAAGCAGGGGAGGGAGGAAGAAGGCAGATGGGGCTCTTAAGGTTTTCCAGATAAATTGTCTTCAATGTGTCCTGAGTCAACATCGTAAATCCAGTTAAGTTTGGGCCGCGATAGCCAAACTCTCCACCCATGCATCTCATTACCACCAGCACAGATGCTTTTGTCGTCCACTCAGCCACAGACAGACACACAAAAAGAAAGACAGACAGACAGAGACAGGGAAGTACGTGTGTGTGTGTGTGTGTGTGTGTGTGTGTGTGTGTGTGTGTGTGAATGTGTCAGGGTAAACTCTAAGCCTCTCTAGCCATGAGATATATCGCATGTTCTTATAAATATAAGGTGGTGGAATAAGACAGACACACCCTGCTACCCTGCACTCCAATACTCCCACCCTGACACTGCCCGTCCGTCGCGTGGAGAGAGAGAGAGAGAGAGAGAGAGAGAGAGAGCGGGGGTAAGACTAATAGATTCCCTGGTAAATAATGATGATAACAAATTGAGGAGAGGAAGCCAAGGACGAAAGGAAATGTGTAGACGGAGGAGAAAGAGGGGATGGGGACGGTTGAGTGGTGATGAAGAGGCCAGTATTCTATGTAGCATAGGACACTTCGTGGCACCACTTCCTTAGCGATTTATTCTGCATATTAGACATCAGTATCACCTAATATGTTTTGAATGCAAAATATCTCGGTATTTAAAACTATTTAGCAAGGGAATATTATGGCGTAGTAAGCGGTGTAAGTCGCTAAGAGGTGCTATGGAGCCTCGCAACTTAGAATACGGGAAGAGAAGCTTTTTTTGAGAGGGTGAGGGGTTTGAATTACACCGAACAATAAAAAAAAAAAAAAGGCCACTCCATTTACTCTCTTTCGAGGCGTTGGGTGGCAAGGCTAGGCTATCAAAGTGTAATACGTTTAAAGTTCGATGACCAGTGTGTTTCCCTTGATGACGTTTCGTTACGTGTCACCTCATGGGCATTAAACACATGCACAGCCTTCACTCTGCCTGGCACGTTCTTGCTTTTACACCAGGAGGCTTGAAGACCAGATTATACACACACAAATTAACGCCTTGAAGGCATTGATATTTTCCTTGTAATAATTTTCGTGCTATCTCCAGACTATTTTATCAAGGATACGAGAGATTTCTAAAACTTAAAGAGGCGGATACAGTTTTCAGCAGGTCCTTCACTGGGAGAGGCCCTCCCTAAGCTGAATAAAATCATCTGGTGATTCCAAGAAGAAAAACAAAAAAGTAATTGGATTGAAGGGTCTAAACTTAACCTTCTGTGGGAGGCGGTGATGAAGTAGGTAGAGCGTTGGGCTGGGGACTGAGTGGTCCTGGGTTCGATCGCAGGTGTTGGAAAGAACTGTTTGATGACGTAAATTTTGGTATCGTTTTCACCGCCCTTCCACTGCCTTATAACGTGTGCTGGACAGGGACGTCTTCATGTGATTTGACCGAAATAACCGAGCGCCTCAACTGCCTGGTTATATTTCCCTATCCTCAGAAAATAGAATGAACTGCTGAAGGGCAGCTTAAGCATGCCTTCCAGAGGGTCACAGATTTCTGTTCTGTATACCATTTTTCCACTACGCGCCTAGTTTACTTTTCTCACCGTGATTATTCTTCCATTTTCTATAACTATGACCTACCTTACTGGTTTACAGTAAACCAGTTCTGCTGTCGGGCCCTGCTGCGGATGTCACTGATTGCATTGCGCAGTTGACCCTTGTGCGGTGTGGTGCAGTGAGGATCTGTCCGTTCTCCCGTTTGGGGCTAAGATGCGAATGAATGTGTTTGAATGGATGAGTAAATGGAGAGTGAGTCGTCCTGTCTCGGCTACCTCCCTTTCCTTGGGGGAAGCAGCCTAGGTATATAGATAGATAGATAGATGACCTACCTTAACCTGTCCTAACCTAACAAATTAAGGTAACTAACAGGCTAATCTAACCTGATACTAAGAAAACAAAGCTAACCTAACGTAGACTTTCCTGGGTGAGAAAAATTGCAAAAATGGAACACGGAACGGAAATCAGCCACCTAGCCAACGCTTCAGATGAGCCAGGGACCATAGCATATTGATGACCAAGATGACGATGATGATGATGATGATGATGATGATGATGATGATGATGATGATGGTGGTAATGAAGATGATGAAAATGAAATGGAAGAAAGAAGAGAGGATCAAAAACTCGTAGAGTGAAAATATGAATCGTTTGAACATAAGCTGGGTGTCGGATTGCAGTCATTAGGTGTTAGTTTGTAATGTGCCCGATGTAAAGAACTTGACGGAGTGCAATAGGTATGTAAATCGATAGAGATTAATTAACTAATTAGTTAAGTAATAATAATAATAATAATAATAATAATAATGGAGGTGATGATGATGTTGACGATTGTTATGATGATGATGATGATGATGATGATATGTGATTTTAATCCGGAGAAGTATGATTTGAGACAAATTCAAGTCACTGAGTTGAAGCTCAAATATTATTCCGCCCGTCATTGAACAGAAAGCCCCTAAGCAACAAAAAAAAAAATAATAATAATAATAAAAATAATAATAAAAATTAATAATAATAATAATAATAATAATAATAATAACAATAATAATAACAATAATAAAAAGGAAAGAAAAGGGGAAAAGAAAAAAGTGAGGATGGATACTATGCATGTACATTTTCACTGTAACTGCAGACATTTTGGAGGATTTATCTTTCAGTAAATTGACTCTCTTGATGATAATTAGAAAAAAGCAAATTATTAACATAAAGATCTATAATTGCTAGGAAGTTTTGTTTCTGTGTTCGGGCCCTGTGGTCAATCGTGAAAAATACTGCATTTGGTGGACAACAGTTTTATGGGAAAAAATTGGTCCAACGGGAAAATACAGTAGGTCTGTGGAGGAAGAGAGTCCCTGGGGGAATTTGGTCCGTGGAAAAAAAGACCCTTAAGGAAAAAACAGAGCCATAGCGACTGTACGTCCATGAGGAAAAAGAAGTCCGTGAGGGTAACAGATTCAAACGGCAAATTGGTTTACGAGGGGGAGAGAGAGAGAGAGAGGGGGGGGAGAGAGAGAGAGAGAGAGAGAGAGAGAGAGAGAGAGAGAGAGAGAGATCTACAACAGAAAACTTGTCAATGCAGGAACAGGTTTGTGAGTAAAATAGGCTGGTGGAGGGTTCAACCTTTGGGGGTGTGGCCAGAGACGGGCTTATGTACTAGAGTTCGTAAACTCCAGGATGCAGTTGCTTAGGTGTTATTTTCTTGACACACGTAGCAAAGTTTTCCGAACAACTTCATTATTCAGGTATGATGCATAGGTGAACCCAGACATCAGGTAACTTCAGCATGACCTTTTGATTCCACACCACCTCCACCACAACAAAAACAGCGATAATTACATGCCCGCCACAAAGGCAAACATAAGCGCGGTTAGGATAAGAGATCTATCCTGGTTAAGCCAGGGTAAGGTACAGTAGGATTAGGTACAGTAGGGTATGATAAGATAGGGAAAGGTAAGGTAAGGTAAGGTAGTGTAAGGTAAGAAATTATAAGATACGTTAAGATAAATACTAAGGCACAATATCTTAAGGTAACGTAAAGTAAGGTATTGTAAGGCGAGGCAAGGTAAAGTAAGGCAAGGTAACTTATTGTAGGGTTAGGTAAGATAAAATAAGGAAATATACGGTAAGGTTAGGGGAGTGTTGAGGTACGATAAGGTAAACTAAAGTGAGGTGAAGTGAGGTAGGGAAAAGTAAGGTTGGGATAGATTAGGTTCGATATGTAAAGTACGGTAACGGTTATCGGACTCATTGATAGGCTAAGTTACTTTAAGTTCGGGTGTAATGGGTTGGATTAAACTGAGTTCAGGTATAAAGGATTAGGTAGGTAAGTTTAAGATTGGCCAAGGTAGGTTAGGTTAGGTTAGTTTTTTTTTTTTTTTCTATGCAAGGAGGAAGGAACCAAAGGCCAGGAGCCCGCAAACCGTTCCCTCCAAGAAAAAACAAAAACAAAAACATACAACAGAGAGCCAAATTCAAGATCCGTCCATTTCGAGATGCCTGGACACACTGCGTTTCAAAGACTGGAGATGTTTGGTATGGGTGAGTTAGGATTTAGTAGATCAGGTTGGTTAGGTCAGGTTAGGCAATCCTGTGTTGGGTAGAGCTGCGTTGGGTTAGACTGAACACATACACCAACAAGACATTAAAGGTATGGGGCTAACCCGGTACACAATGCCACCTCCCCCATCCCCGTTATGTGGACCCTCTGCTGCTGCCGGTAATATCAACACCAATACCAACCTCACCCATAAACACAAGCACACGTCCACAACAAATATCCTTTTCTGATTCTTTTCTAATGAGAGAGAGAGAGAGAGAGAGAGAGAGAGAGAGATGTTTACCCGTTTTCATCTATTTCTATACATGTCTGCCTCCGTATGTTGGTGTATATGTGGATAATATGTGAGTGTGCGTGAGTGTGGATTTCCATATACTCGTACGTGTGTATTCATGTTTGTGTCTGTGTGAAGTTTTTTCAAGTCTGAATGTGTATATTTGAATGTAAGTATGTATATATTCATATGTGTATATATGTCTTCTAAATTCTTTCTGTACCATGCAGTCATATTTTTGTAATCTTTCGCGTACAACAAAATCACTGGACTTCGGACAAAGCTGCCGTTCTGAAGGAATTGAAGAAAGCTGATTCTAACACTTCTTTTTCAAAAACATTCCTTTGAAGTCAATAAAATCGTCTTGAGAGGGCAAGAACACTGAAAAAGTAAACGTAGTGACGGAGATACTGGCTTCCTCACACAATGAGTTCCTACACAGTAACAACCGTACCCACCAAAGCACGTAACCTTCCCTCACATACATGTTCACCTATTCCATCCATCTTGTTCTTGATGTGCCAGAGGGAGCGGTGGTGCAGTGGTTGCTTATCCAACATACAACTGGAGGATTTCTAGTTCGACTCATGAGCCGGTCACACTGTAAAATAAACCTTATTTCTTCCGTATCGCTATTTACCCGATAGAAAAATTTGAAACGCGGATGTCAAATTGTGGGGGGAGATTGGAACTTACCAAACATTGATTATTTTGTCTTAATGACCCTTCATGCAGTCGGTAGGCATTAATTCTAAGTCTTGATCTTGATCTATTTCTTCTTCCTTCAGTACACAAGGCGCTCTAGGAGACAACTTACGAGCGCCAGACATACACTTGCTGCTGTGTGTTGGTCAGTAATAAAGGTTTGTATTGCTTTAAACAATTATATACTAAAGCTGATCTGACAGACACAAAAATAATATTTGAGACTAATATAAAAATATAAAGATAAATACTCGTATACTCATTTCTTCGGGGACAGAGGAACAGTTTGAGATGGAGAAGGCAAATAAATACCATCAGTTATGTTACTGACGTTCAGTGAGTTGTGTCGGCACGCCTCATATTACCTGGATAAATGACGCTATCAAAGAGATTTCACTATATATATATATATATATATATATATATATATATATATATATATATATATAGTCCCATTGTTGCCCCATCAGGAGAGTAGAGACCCGAGACTAGTCTACGTCTTATTCTCGAGATGTAAAGCAAAGGTGACCAGCCTTGTCCTCCTCCCTGGGTGATATAACATGATTCACAAGCCCAGACCTCCCACAGAATTTAAACCTTTATAAGCCATCTCTGCTTGGAGAACTTAAGCCCACAAGACCATCAGCCGTCCTTTTGGAGGTATACTTACTATCAAACGTAGTAAATGGCTTCCTGGATTACGGGAGACCATTTGACTTGCCACTCATTACGAAGTGACTTTAAGGTCACACTATATTAAATGAGCGGATAGTGGGCGCCCTCACTTACTGTCATTATAACCTCGGTAATGTCTCTTAAAACATTCAGAATTTTAATATACGCTTTTATAATCGATAATCCGGACAGAGATTTATTTTTTGGCTGGTTGCTCACCCAAGTAATAAATTTGATTACACTGCCTTAATATAGAGTTTTTATAATTTAGCTGTTGTACGCAATTCTGACACACCACACGAAAAAGTATTGAAAGTCCGATGATAATAACCTGTATGTGATATTATTGACCACCATACGTTTTTTGCAAGATTTCGTACACATAAAAAATGTGTGGGGATAGGGGGTGGGGGGAGTTTCTGTGTGTGGGAGGATGGAGTGTGTTTGCGGGAAGAGGAAGAATGTTTTAAGAGGGCGATGAAGTGTTTTTGTGTGTTGGGGACGTTTTTCGAATGCGAGGAGTGAGGGTGGAGAGAGAGAGGGAAGTAAATGTGGCGTGGAGGAAGAGAGGGAAGTGCAAGTATAATTATGTGATGTGAAGGGGGAGAGGAAAGTATATACGGTGTGGAGGGTGTCTGTATGTGTGTGGGTGGAGGAGAGGAGAGGGGTAAGGAGAGAGGGAAGAAGTGATGTGCATATGTGTGTCTCTGTGTGTGTCGGGGTGGGGATAGGGAAGGGGATTCACAAGACACAAAGCCTCCCCAGGTCCAGTCAATGTCTTATTCCTCTCACACGACTCTAATTTATTTCAAAGTCCATCTGGTGTAGGAAAATATCCATGATCCACACAATACCCAACACCCTCCCTCTTTCCTCTTCTTCCCTTTTCAATTGCTTCTCCTAATCCTCTTTCGACTTCTTGCTGTTCAAGCCTTTCAGCACCGTATTTTTTTCCCTCTCTTTTTCTATCCATCGTCACCCATCCTTTCAGCCGCTTTTTCACTTTTTTGTTCTTAACTCTCAGCAAGATACCATTTTTTAGAACTGTCCATCGTATTCTTCATCTTTATTCATCGTCCGTATTCGACTTTCTATCCTTTTAGAATTCATGCTTGTTCAGTTTTTGTTTCCAGCCTTCTTCTTTATCTTTTTCAATCCTTTCAGCTTATTCTTTTATCGTTTTTCCACCCATCACACTATCCACCTTCACCGCCCCCTCGGCTTCTCTTCCTCTACCTGTGACTTTGAGCTCGTACCTTTCAGTCTGTTCCTTCACCAATCATTTCCATCACTTGCTTTATCCAGCACCACTTGTATCTCCATTATTTCTCTATTACCATAATTTCAAGATTTTGACACTTTTCAAAACTTATCCATGTTCTTTGTTTCCATCTGTACCAATACTCAGCCTCTTCTTCTTCATTATGTATTCCATCCTCATGTTGTATTTTCTACCTCTTCCAACATCTCTCCTCCCTTCCTACATTATTTCCTTATCTCCTCCACTTCTGTGTTTCATCCACTTCATTTCTTCCAGTCTCTTTTAGTATTCTTCTATACTTCACTCCATTTCCCAGGCCTGTCCCATATATTTTTTTCTTTTCCACTATCCCACCTCCCCTCTTCGGCCTTCCTTTCCTTTCCTTTTCTTTCATTCTTTTCATCTACCCATTCATGCCGTGTCCCTCATCTTTCAATACCCATCTTTGTGTCAGACCGACTAACTCCCCTCTTTCGCCTCCTCCCTCCCTCCCCCCCCCTCCATCCTTTTCTCCATCCATTCAGGCCAAGTCCTTCATTCCTCAGTGCCCATCTTTTGTGCTAATCTGACCAGACCAACCAACAATGATGGTTTGGGAGGCAAAGAAAATGAAAAGTCAGTGAACAGACACGTAGAAACTCTCTCTCTCTCTCTCTCTCTCTCTCTCTCTCTCTCTCTCTCTCTCTCTCTCTCCCTCTCTCTCTCTCTTTCTCATTAAAGTTAGACAACCAGCCAAAAACAGACAGACAGACTGACAGAACAGAATGCGTGCAATATCCAAAGGACCCAGATTCCACAAGGGCAGGTGTCTTTGCAGGGAATCATTGTCTTTTCCCGCTGTATCTATCTATTCGCCTCTTGTATTTCATTACCGGTACTTTTTATCATCCAGACCAACCACTATACAATTTCGTTTGTAGTTCATAGTTTCTCTAGATGTATTTCCATTTTATCCGATCGTTTTCATGCAACTTGATAAATAAAATATCAGGACTCCCCGGTGGTCAGATCGGTAGCGTGTTCTTCCACCGGTCAACCTGATTCTGACAATGTCATCCGTGAGTTTTTCTCGATGACATATACACTTTCTCACATACAAACACAGTCACCCCAACACACACTTCCACATTATCATGCTACAATCTGAATGCGTTCCATACTTACACCAGTGCATGAAGCACAGGGCAGGGTTGGATTACTTCTTCTGCAACAGAAAATAATTTTCTTCAGTCAGGGCATGGAAAACACGACTTGAAACTCTATAGCAAAGGTTATACTTTGTACCTTGGTGTACTGTACACCTGGCCGTTCATGTCAGGCACGTGCAAGCCGGCCGCTACAATACAGCACAATGCATACCTTTTATCACGCAGCATTCTCCTTCCACCTGGCCGGAACTGACCACTTAACCCGACTCTCACCTCTAAACGATCAGCCAAAGAGGATGTGATGCTCACTGGACAGGAAACGGAGGTGGTAGTTGCGATCACAGATAACAGTAATACCGACAGTATTTGCATGACTTACGGCACTGGACAGAAAAACTAGCTTAACAAGGAGAGAGAGAGAGAGAGAGAGAGAGAGAGAGAGAGAGAGAGAGAGAGAGAAAGAAAGAGGGAGAGAGAGACCAAAAATGACACACACACACACACACACACACACACACACTAAAGCATTCACTCCAACACTGACATGCATGATTATATTATACACGATGCTTTCAACCTGTAATTTTCAGCACACAGTATCCCACCCACACATGAACAAGTAGCACCACCTGAATCCACACGCCACCACTGGGGCACGAGTACCTGATGTCAATGTTGCAGTGGGCCAGGGAGAGCCAATTCAAGGTAGGAGTAATGATAAGAGCATGGTTATTATTGGCAAGTATCAATGGCCATTATGCAAGCAGGGAAAATTCATATACCTGACCCCATTACCAACATGATATATGTGATGGGCATGACTCAGGTACCCTACATGAAAGACCTGTAAAGTCTTGTGACACTGTTTATTGGTTTATTTTTATTAGCTCCTTGCGATTATGTGAATGAAATTACGCTTAATCTTTTTTTTAATGTCTCTTAAGCTGTGAGAGAAAAAAAAATATCTCTGAAAATGATAAGAATAAATCCAAAATATATGGAATGAGTGAAGGCCAAATAGGAAAAAATAAAAGCAGTGACCTGTCGTCTGATCCTCGGAAAAATACGTTAGGATAATGCAAAATTTTATTGCTCGAATTTCTTATCCCGACAGTACCATTAGAAGTATATTCCTCTTGTCACATGATCGGCGGTGGACAAAAATACTGATCCACTCCATAACGATACAGAACGACACACTGAACAATGAATTTTGGAACCTGTGATGCGATTATCGGAACACGACAGACTTTTCAGTATATCAAATGAATGGATGGTGGGTGCCCTCATTTACCATCGTTATAGAACCTTGGTAACGTTTCACTAAACATTAAGAATTTTAATATATAATCCACATATAAGGGTATTGTAAGGTACCGTAGTTACTCATATAAGTAATACGATTGATTATACTCCATTGCCCCCTTAATATCGAATTTTGAGAATGTAGTCGTACGTAATGTCTGACATCGAACAGGAAGTGACATCAAATTTCATGATGATAACTTTAATTCGTTAATCTTGATCATTATATATTTTCTTGCAAGTCTCAGTGCGCAGAGGAAGTATGAGGAGGAGTGTATTTGGGGGTGGGAAGTTTCTGATGGGGGTGGGGGAATTATGTGTCGAGGGGTGGGTGGGAAGTGTGTTAGTGTATGAGGGGAGTGTGGAGGGGGGGAGGGGAGCACGAGTGTATGTTTGTGGAGAGTATATGCTTGTTGGGGGGAGGGGATCTACCTGGCACAAAGCCTCCCCGGGTCTGGTCGCTGTCTTGTTCCACTCACGCGGCACTGATTCACAACAAAGTCCATCTGGTGGAGGAAAATATCCATGACCCTCCAGACAATACCCAACACCCATCCCTCTTCTCTTCCCCTTCCAACCTCTCCCCCTCCTCCTCCTCCAACTTCATTCTTCTTCTTGTTCAAGTCTTTCAACATCTTCATATTTTTCCCAACTCTTGCTCTATCCATCATCACCTCTCCATCTCCTCTCAGCCGCTCCTCGTCCTTTTTATTTTATTTTATTTATTAATTCATTTTTTTGTTTGGTTTATACCTCTCAGTAAGTCTCCGTCTTCTTCCCTTTATCCAACATTACCTGTATCTTCATCTTCCTCATCCACTTTAATTATCGCACTGTTTATCCTTTCAAAACTCGTGGTTGTTCTGTTTTTATTTCCTGATTTCTTCCTCATCTATTCCATTCCTCTCAGCTTATCATTTTATCTTCATTTCCATCCTTCACACTATCCATCTTCATCTCCCTTTCCCCTCCTCCTCCTCCTCCTCCTTCGTGTTCGTATCTTTCAGCTTATTCCTCCACCAATCTTCTACATCACTTGCTTTATCCATCGTCATTTGCATATCTGTCTGTCTTTCTCCATTACTGTCAGTTCAAGATTTTCACATTTTCCAAAACTTACCCACGCTCTTTACTTCTATCCTTCCCACTGTCTAGCCTCTCCTTCATTATATATTCCATCCTTATGTTGTATTTTCTATCTCTTCCATTATTTTTCCTCCCTTCCTGCTTTATTTCCATATCTCCTCCATTTCTGTCTTTCACGCACTCCATTTCTTCCAGTCTACGTCACTTTTCCTCTATACTTCTTGCCACTTTCCATGCCTGTCCTGTACATTATCTCTTTTCCAGTATCTCTCCTCCCCTCTTTGGGATTTATTCCCATTCCTTTTCTTCCATTCTTTTTCACATTCCATTCTGATCAGGTCCCTCATCATTCAAAACTCTCTTCTTGTGTGAGACAGACCAACCCAACTTTTTTTTTTCCCCCCTCACTACTTTCTCCCTCTCCTCATTCGCCCCGTCCATCCTTCACACCTTCATCCTTCTCTTCTCCATCATTCTCTCCTCCATCTTGCTTCCTTCATCCTTCTCTCCCCCATCCTTCGCCTCTCCAACCCTTTCTCTATTCATTCAGGCCAAGTCCTTCATCCTTCAGTTCACATCTTTTGTGTTAAACAGACGAATCTATCTATCTATTGCCAGACGCCACAATCCCGTAAGGGGTGGCCATTGACTTTGAGTTAGCCAACCAATATTTATGGATTGGGGGTTGGGAAAATGAAAGGTCATTGAACACTCTCTCTGTCTGTCTGTCTGTCTGTCTCTCTGTCTCTCTGTCTGTCTCTCTCTCTCTCTCTCTCTCTCTCTCTTATTCCGAGATAGGAAGACAGACTTTATAGACAGAGAGAGAGAGGCAAACAGACAGAATGCCAAGCGTGCATTTTCTGCATTATGGAAACGGCCCAAGGACTGCGTAAGGGCAAGTTTCCTCACATGGATTCACTGCCTTGCCTGCTGTTCCTTTCTGTTCACCGGTTATATTTCTTTACTCTTTATCATCAGGCTCAACCACTGTACAAGGTCGTCTCTTATTCTTCTTCTCAGGGTGTGCTTTTTTTTTTTTTTTTTTTTTTCGTTGCTTTCTCTGCATCTTCTATATTTCTTTCTTTTTCTTTTCCGTAATTTCCAGTGGCCCGATCGGTAACGTATTCGTCCACCATTTATTCTGATATATTTTCAGTCTGATCATTGGGGGAATTTTTAAGAGTATTCATCAGTCCGTCCATTCAAGTAATTTCGCGTGTTTGCACCCTGCTGATGCCGAGGTTTCCTTAATAACATATATAGACTGTCTCACTTGCAAGCACAACCACTCCAATACAGATTTACACATTTTCTCTCTGCACTTCAAAACCCTGCCACACCTATACCAATGCGTGAAGTACTCGGTAGGGGCGAGTCACTTCTGAGGCCAAAGTGGTGTTCCTCATCCCTACAGATTAGTTACTTATCCGGCCCCTTAAAACAAGGCTTGAACGCATAAAGCAAGGTCTGTGTTTTAGTCGTGGGTGTATAGTAGACCTGTCTGTCCATGACCAGCGTGTGTAAGCCGGTCCCTACAGTACAGTACATAGACACGTTTCATCACACAAAATTTTCCTCCTCGTTTAACAGACTACTCTTTATTTTCCTTCCACTTGCCCGGAATTGACCACTTTAGCCGACCCTCGCAGCAGAATGGCACCTGAAGTGGTTGTGATTTGCACTGGACAGGAAACAGCGGCGGTAGTGGCGGTCACAGGTAAAATCCTGAAACCAACCAAATTTGCATGATTGTGCTGCAGAGAAGAAAAAGCTAGCAGAAGAAACGGAAGAGAGAGAGAGAGAGAGAGAGAGAGAGAGAGAGAGAGAGAGAGAGTGAGAGACAGACAGACAGACAGATAGACAGAGGGAAAGAGAGATGGAGGGGGAGAGAGCAGAGGTATATTATTTTGAGCCCACACCCACACTGCCTCTCCCCCGCCACCGATAATGCAACAAACATGGTATTGCCAATAAACTGCTTGCACTGGGTTTTCCTGCTCACTCTTATTTCTTTTCCTACTAGGAGACGTTTTTCAAACTGGGGCTGTACTTATATGCTTTCCAAAGCCCAAGTTTTTCATAAGACTACTTGTGTACAATTATGTCTTCACTTATCGTTGTTGTTGTCGCTTAACCCTGGTCCGTGTGGCTGGGCACACCTTTTGACCGCAGATAAGCATCTGCTTCAGTGTGGCCGTGCTACAGGTACAGTACAATACATAAATCGTGGAAGGGATCAGGCGCCTCTTTATGGTAGACAGCGCCTCATCAAGGGTTGAATCAAGATCCATACCACGGTAGTAGGTGCAGGGAAATATGAGGAGATGAAATTATGGCTCCCGGGTGGAAGTAACAGCTGCTCCACCCAGAGTGCACAGCGCTACCACGTGTAGGCTCCTCGTCAGTGCCAAACATTTCACAGTCAGATAAAGCTGATCATTATTCTGAGAGGTTCGAAAAGCAAAACACTCTTTGATAAGTTAACTTTTGTAGCCTTGTTTAAACCGTAATTGGTTATGATCCTTTATAAACCCTACAGGTGAAGAGGAGATACAGCCATCAGTTATCCTTCATTACAAGAGCCTCCCCTTAGCTTCACAAAAATGTCTGTATGTAGCCAGAATAAACTATTTAAAGTAACCTAACCTAACCTAACCTCACCCAACCTAACCTAACCTACCTTAGCCAAGCCTAAATCTTACCTTACCTATCCCATTATATGAACTTAGCTTAATGTAACCTAATCTATCATTTAGTCTGATTCCTGCCACCGTATTCAACATGTAGAACCTAACCTAACGTAATTTAACCAACCTTTATTTTTCCTTACCTTACCTCACTTGACTAACTCTGCCTTACTTTACCTATTCGTACCTCACCAATCCCCTTACCTTACCACTGTACAGTCGCCATACGAATTGACGGCAGCGTATCCTTAAGTTTTCGGTCAGTAATAATGTACATACTTTTCCTTATATATTTACAAGGTGAAACCTTTTACGTAAAACTTTTACAGAAAACAATAAATACAGACCAAAGTACCGACATACTTCAAAACTGTAGGAAGCAAATTGTTAGTTACGATAACAGGAAATCATAAACTAAACTAACTGAAATTTCAGAACTATAAATCAAGGGCAATCAGGAAATCTAGGAAATCTAGCATGGTAACAAACAATAATTTTTTGTACCGTAAGACTGAGGAGAAAAGAGTTCCAATAAACAATTAAAATCAGTCAGTAATTATTTTTTATAAAATAATTTCTGTTCCAATACTGAGAAATAATAGTAATTTATTTCCGTTTCTCTTTTCTTCACTGACAACGACAGAAAACGGAAAAGCTGATTAAGTTACTAGGCTGTTATGGTCGATCAACAAGCACGAAAGGAGACAACTTTTCCTTAAAAGACATGCAGTTATTACACCTCATTTGGCCAATTTTCCATTAAGAAAATATCTGTAAGATTTAATATAAGCCAGAGGACTATCAGTGAATGAAATATAAGGGAAAAAAATCGAAAGTTCGCCGAGAGTCGGAGCTGCTTGGAGAATGTCAACTTGCCATCGTCGGTGCATGAACGATTGACAAGAATAATAAAATGCAGAGGTTCATAAACAAATCATTGAGTTCAGAACTTCCAGATCATCATTTTCAGTACAACAGAACTGTGAGATTTACTTAAAAATAAAGATGCTACAGATTTAAAGCAAGAATAAAAGTGTGTGCATGCATTGCAAGTGTTTGTAAGCTCATGTTTTGGTACTCTCTGTTGTCTAATATAAGAGAAAAAAGTAAAATCTGTCATGCAGTACTTCTTTATAGATGAAGTAATTTGGCATTAGTTAGGAATAAAGTAGCTAATTATAATTATGATAAGCGAGGGGAAAATAGGGACCAAAATGCAGCAAGGTCTAACTGCTACAGCAGGTAAGGTATCCTTACTAATTTAATTGTTGTGGCATCCATATTCTTCTTTATCATAACCATAGAGTTTGATAACAAGGTTGTGTATTGCAGTCACAAAAATTTTCCTCGACTGCTCTTTGAAACCAGAGCCTCTGTATCTGTAATCCTGGGAAGCAAATACATTAGGAACATGGGATTATACTGCACCCCGCGCACGGAGTATTATTACATTACACATTCGTTCAAATTGGGTAATCTATCAAAGGGTTACTTTTACTACAACACTTTCTCATGTTGTTTATATTATATTATTCTTAGCGTGATATTCTATATAATTTATTTGATATAACGTGACGAAGGTACAGAATTTTTACCGTATTTTCACTAAGTTTGTTTGAACGTATGATTGTGCAGAGTGACCGAAGTAATCTGAAACTCTGCAATCACTTCTGGCGACTGTACCTTACCTTACCCTACCTTGCCCAACTCTTTCCCTAACCTTATCTCTGCCCTTACCTTACTTTACCTTACCTTAACATTCATCCTGCAGCCTTATTTACTTTTCCTTACCTTATCTTACTTTACCTCTCCGTACCTTACCTTTCCCTTCCTTACCTTACCTTACCTAACTAGGATATACCTCGTACCCTAACGGCGCTGATGTCTGCCTTCGTGACGGGCATGTAATCGTCTCTGTTTTATGTGTGGTGGAGGTGGTGTGGAATCAAAAGCCTGTGCTGAAGTTACCTTATGTCTGGGTTCACCTTATCAATGCACCTGTTTAATGAAGTTGTTCAAAAACTTTGCTACGTACCTTGTAAAAATTATACCAAAGGACGCGTCCACACGTGCCCTCGAACATATGTTGACAACACGGTTGGCAACATGTTTTGGTACATGTTTGCAGCAGTATTTGGACAGATGTATGCAAACATGTTTCAGTGCAGCTTCCAACACTAGTAGCAGAGGCGATGGGATATGAATGTCCACACCAGGCAGCTGAGACTTCATCAAGATGCTGCCGACATGACCTAGACTCTGCTGTTCCCAACATGTTTGCGGCATGTTCGTTAATGTGTTGCATACATGTTGCCAGCACTTGTTCGAGCACACGTGTGGACGCGACCTACGAAACAACATTCTGGAATTTAAGAAAACTAGTACATAAGCCCGCCTCCGGCTACATCCCCAAAGGTTCATCCCTCCACCCGCCAGCCCCCCGCCCCCCCAGTCCTTCTTCCGTATAGACAGATTTTTTTTTGTCATGAACCTGTTTTTTCCCATGGAACTATGTACCGTATGGATTTATTACCCTCATGGACCTATTTTCCCTCATGAGCAGACATTCCTTATGGCTCTGTTTTTTTCCTTTTGGATCCAGATTGCCATGGACTTAACTTCCCCACGAACCTTTTCTCCCCACTGGCGTATTGTCACCTTGGACCTACTTTTTCCTCCAAAAACCTGTTGTCCACCATGTATTTTCCGCCACTGACTTCAGGGTCTTGAACACAGACGGAAAACTTTCTAGCCATTTCAAACCTTTACGCCATTACTAATGACAGGCTATTTAATTTACTTAAAGAAACCTCCCAGCAAACGATCTATCTCCCTTCTGTAAATTAAATAATCAGGATCTAGCCAGAATATATACCCATATTGTTTTACTTGTACCACCAATAAAGTGCGTAGCGCGTGACGAGCCAGTGAGCACCATTTTATCACAATTTCTCTCCGATATAAAATCATAGTCGTAATCGCCAATATACAATTGCTAGAAATAATGCTAAAAAAAATAAATAAATAAAAATAACAGCGTTACGACGGAAAAATTTTTAAAATATGATTTCACAAATGAGACATTCACCGATTAGAGCCGAACACTCCCTGGGAAAATATGAGATTCCAAGGGGTTCCTGTACCTTTACTGGTAAGTTTTTAGTTGCTAACAAATTTTACTGAATGGATAATTATCATATGCAAAAAGAATTTCATCTCTACGTCATATAGGAGTAAAGTTATTAGCATCTGCTTAAAATGACAATCGGGTTGGGTTGGGCAGCTTATTTCCAAACTTAACAGAGAAAACATCACTCACTCGCTTGTAATCACAATGGAAATAATGTGTGTAAATTATCTTCACATTTCTTTTTCTTTCTTTCTTTCTTTTTTAGCTGCTTAGGGGCTGTCTCTGCTGAATATAATAGTCAGGAGTTACTGAGGATTAAATAGCTAACTTGAGCTCGAACTTACCATCAGTGATTTAAATCTGTCTCAAATAAAACCTCTTGGGATTAGAAATACTTTTTTGGAGATACATATCAGCAACTGCGATGTATCGTATTTATAGCAGCTCAGCGACCATCTATAGAAATTATTTTCTTCCACTTTTTTCGAGAGTCTTGTTTTCCATATAGTCAAGAGAGAGAGAGAGAGAGAGAAAGAGAGAGAGCGTACACAGTTTAGGCCTACGTGACCTAACAAGAAAAAGAAATAAGTCCAGGTGTATCAGTCATTGGCCGAATTACGAACGTATGAGAAACTTTGTCAGTACACATGATTTCGTTATCGCCCTCCGGCAGTTCATCATCCTCTTGCCTGATAATAAGGAATTGCAACCAGGCAGTTAAGCCTCTCGGTTATGTTGGTGCCATCACGTGGAGGGGTCCCCGTCCAGCACCACCATCATTACAATAGAGTGGAAGAGCGATGAATACCAGAATTCCCATCATCAAACAGTGCCCTACAACACCTGGGATCGAACCCACGACCACTTCGTTCCCAGCCCAGTGCTCTATCCACTTTAAGACCGCCTCCACCAGGATGATATATCTTAGCACCTTCAGTCCGATGAGTCTTGCGCCTCTTGATATATCCAGACGATTTATTTCAGTTCAGGGCGAACTTCTCGTGGTGAAGGGGCTGCTAAAAGCTGTATCTGCCTCCTTGACTTCTAAACGTCCCTCATTTACTTAATAAAATTGTCTGGAGATATCAGGAAAATGATGACAAGGAAAATGTCATCAGAGCTGAGTTTAATTTGCCTGTGCACCAAGTGGTCTTCAAGCCTGTGGGTGTAAAGGCAAGAACGTGCCAGTCAGAGTGAAGGCCGTGCATGTGTATAATGTCCACGAGGTGATGCGGGTTATTCATTCACGTAACATTATTAAGGGAAGCACACTGGTCATCTAACCTTTACTATATCGCACTAAGGTAGTCTAGCTTCACCACCCAATCTCTGAAGAAGTTACACGGACTGGCTTTTATTATTATTTTTTTTTACGGCTTAATGTAACTTAAAATCCCCCACCCACCCACACACTCCCAAAAAAACTCAAAGATTCTCTTCTCCTATTCAGGTGGCAAATGAGGCTTCGTAGCAACTCTTAGCGATTTATTATGCTTGCTAGACCTTAACATTCATTTGTAGTTATATCTTTTTCATACCGAGAGAGTTTGCATTAATAGCATACTAGGCGATACTGGGGTCTAGAGTGCATGATAAATCCGTAAGGAAGTGTTGCTACGAAGCCTCCATGTCACATAGAAAATAGGCTTCTTTTACATCACATCATCACTACTAACCATCCGCATCCTCTCTTCGTCTTCACCAAGCATGCATCAGCCTGGGACTCAAAGTCAACTCTCGGAAAACCAAAGCTCTCCCTTTCGGCATTCGTACTCCCACACAGCAGATATATCTTGGGGCGACGCCAATCGAGTATGTAACCACCCACCTCTACCTTGGAATTTGGCTTGACTCTAGGCCCTCCTTTGGAACGGAAATTAACTACCTCTGAGAACGAACTAAACAACGCCTCAGCGCTCTGCGAGCCCTAGCAGGCAAGGGGGCCGGAGCGACATATCGTGTCCTGCGGCTTTTTTACATCCAGGCCATCCGCTCCATGATAGAGTATTGCGCCACAGCACTCCTTACAATCAGACCACCACTCTTAACCAAGCTGGAAGTCATCCAGAATGAAGCTCTGCGCATCATGACTGCTGCGCCCCGGTGGACTCGACTCTTTAATCTCCGAATGCGTAGTGCTTCATAGAATCTCTTCACCACCGCGTTCAGGCACGAGTTGTTGGAACAGTAGCCACGATGGCCTGCAGGGCATGCCTCCTTTTCCCATTGCAACAAATTCGGGCTGCTACTGACTGACACCCTGATTACCTCACCGAAAGCTGGCCTCACACTACAGTTCGAGCAATTAGGCTCTTTGATATATCCAGCTACATAAAACAGGGTCCCGACATCCCAGACCATGATTATCATGAGCCCCTCCCTTGGTCACCAGCACCACTCCACTTCCTCACTCCAAACTGCCCTGCCAAACATCAAACACCTTCACAACAGCTGAGGGCAGAGGGACTTGAACGGATTGCCTCCCTTTGTACCCCTGACTTTATCGCTTACTATACCGATGGCTCAGTTGCCCCTCCCAAGGCAGGACTCGCCTTCGTCTGCGGTGCAAAGACATATGGAGCGAAAGCAAATGATGGCCCCTCAACCCTACAGACAGAGTTAGCTGCGATTGCCGCAGCACTAAGTGACGCCCATGATGCCACCTCTGCCGCCCTGATCAACATCCACACTGATTCACTTTCATCCATCCACACTCTCCGCCAGCCGACCAGCCACGACAACATAAGGCTCATCACTGAGATCATTAACACAGCACACAAAATCACTACCACAGGAAGACGGATCACAATCCACTGGGTACCGAGCCATGTTGGAATCCTTGGAAACGAGAGGGCAGACGCTGCGCCGACATCAGCAACCACCCGCCCAGACATTGACACCAACATCCTCGTTAGCCTCACACAGATAAAACGGACCATACGGGTGAAGACCCTCTCCCTCACCCAGGATGATCATCTTGATTGGGTGCACAAGGTGTCCCAGTCTGCCATCTGGTACAAATCAGCGACAAACTATAATCCCATCGGAGTCACAGGACCTGTCACCAATAGACTACTAACCCGTTTCCGCCGTCTCCGTCTGGGTTACCAGTGCCGCACACACATCACTGGTGACCCAACTTCCACCTGTGAACACTGCGACACTAACACACCTCTCCCTCTGCTACACTATCTTCTCCGGTGCCCTACCGCAACACGTCTCCTAGGTGGCAGAGTTTACCACAACCCTGACCTGGCACGTACACTACATACGGCAGTGGCACAACACGTCTTAAGAGCTGAAGCAGCATCTGTGGTGCACTCCGCTCCTCTTAACACCTTGCTCGAAATAGTGCGAAGTGCTCGCCCCCTACTTAATATGCCACACACTTCCAATTGACCATTACACCCCCTGACCGGGCTAAAGCAGGGCCCGGTTCCCTAACCAATACGTAGGGAAAAATCTTAAACAAACAAACCATCCCCTCTTTCTCCTACGTCTCCATTTTTCTTTCCGTCTTTGTTTTCCTTTCCTCATTCTCTTATCATTATTTACTCTCTCTCTCTCTCTCTCTCTCTCTCTCTCTCTCTCTCTCTCTCTCTCAATTTATGACAAAAGCGCCTATGCTGCTGGTAATGAGATGCATGGGTGGAGAGGCTGGCTATCACTGGCCAAACTTAACTGGATTTACGATGTTGACTCAGGACACATTAAAGGCATTTTATCTGGAGAACCTTAAGAGTGCCACCTGCCCTCTTACCCACTCCCCTCCTTTCCTTCTACCTCCTCCATTCTTCCCATCATTTCCCTTTCCCTTTCCTTACACCTCGCTTTTCATGTCTCATCTTCTGTCTTACCTATTTCTCCCTTTATTCTTCTTAATTTTCCTTTTCTCCTCCTCTCCCATCCTTTACCCTTTTTATTTCCATCTCTGTATTACTTCTCTTCACTTTTCATCACCATGTTTTATTCCTTTCTTTATCCTCTTTCTCCTCTCCTCCTTCTCTTCGTCATACGTCCTCATTTCTGTTAAGCTTTCTCTCTCTCTCTCTCTCTCTCTCTCTCTCTCTCTCTCTCTCACACACACACACACACACACACACACACACACACACATTCCTGTAACACTCCTCTCTATGGATCTGATTCTATTTGAGTTTGTATATTTCTTAAGACGTCTTCCAAACCGATGTATTTTTCATATATTAAACTTCAGTATCCTTTTGAATGTGTTTAATGCAAAATGAGTAGTTTCTGAAATGATAAAAGTAATATAGCGGAGAATGGTAAGGTGCAAAAAGCAAAATAATTTGTTTAGGGGGAGGTGTCAGGAACCCTCCCAGGCCACGTACAGTACAATACGGTCCAATATCTCTTCATGGCTTCAATCTCTCATCTTCCTTTCCTCTGTTTCTTATCACTCCGTTTTCCCGTTCCTTCTATCCCTTCCATTTCATCACTTTTCTACCATACCCTTTTATCTTCCATCCTATTCACTCATATTTTTCTCCTGACCTCTCCATTCTCCTCTCTCTCCATTTCCTTCTGGATCCTCTCCCCTTTCTTTTTTCCCACTACACTGTCAATCATTCCTTACTTATCTATCCCCCTCCCCCACCTCTTCTCCATTTCCACCCTTCCCTCAAACTCATCATTGCTCTTCTCATTCTTCCAATCCCGTCCCCATCTCTTTCCCAGCTTTCTTCTTTCATTCTCTTTTCCACTCTCTCACTCCTTTCCTTTCCCAGTTTCATTCTATCCTACTCACCCATCCTCCGTCAAAACCCTCTCTACTCTCCCTCTCTTCCCCTTTTTTCCCACATCTTCCTTCCACCCACTCTCCCTTCTCTTCTTCCCTCTCTTCCCTCACCCCTCCTCTCATCCTCTCGAATCTCCACTCCAGTTTCTCTTTTCACGCATTTTTCCATTCTCCCCTGATCTTCTCTCCTTCTTTCCCATCATCCTTTCCTTCCTGTCACGGGGTTTTTAAAAGATAAATGCAATATTTAAATGATTATGCTCAATGATACTGAGTAGCAGGGACAATGAATTGTCTTGCTAAATCAAGCAATGATTACTTCATACCGGTCCGCTTGTGAGACTCTCTCAGAACGAGAATTTATAAACTTTCTCAACAGTACACAGCAGAGACTAATTACTCACAAATGCTGATTATTAGTACTGTTAGCCTCTGGAGAAAGTTACTTCACCCCTGACAATAAATAACTAATACTATTAATAATGTCAGGTTCTTGCTGATGCGTAACTCCTAGAAGGCACAACGGATTTTAAGCTTAATACAACAAGACTGGCCTAAGTACCAGTTATGAATAGCAAAACGTTTATGCAAGCTAGGAGCTATAAGGGAAATAAGCTTAACTGTGGAGAAATGAAACACGAGTTTACATTACATTAAGCTCAAGAAAAAGAACTGTTAAAGTTATTGATTACAAAGAAATAAATTTAACGTTACACTTCAAATGAATTTAAATAAAGAGATCGCACTCACTCACTCACTCAAAAGCTAAATTCTTACTCCTAAAAAACAACAACATGCGGCGCAGCCGGCCAGCATGTGAGGAAACAGCACACTTAACTAGACTCTTAAACCTAGGAAAATACGAAAAGGAAATACTGGTCAATGAATGTGGTGTATCACCGAAGAAGGGTGGGAGCCTGGAGAACTGTAGTCTAGTGGAGTCTGGGTGCTAGCTGACCTCTCACTCTCTCGCTGCTGGAGCACAGAACCTCACTCTGTCACGACGGACACATGACTGGCTTCAAATACGATGTATGGATAATGGACTGGCCAGCGGAAAAAGGCGTGGCTAACGGTCGAGGCAAGCAGGGGCGAACAATAAAGAAACAATAGTATCGCTCAGTAGAGCACTTAATGACGTGCATTAGATCGGTCACTTTTGAAACAGTGACGAATGTTTTGAAAAGTATACCACCGAAATGGAGAGAGAAACGGTTAACTGAACGATACACAGTGAGTTTTCCACTAATAGTTCGTGGTTTCTCACAAAAGGAAAATGTCGCGAATCTGATTCGTGACACTTCCCTCACCCACCCCTCCACTCGACCCCACTGGCCACCTCTTCACCTCCCCTCCCTACCCAGTGTTTACCTTGCTATCACCTCACCTCCTTACATTACAGCCATCCTTCATTAGTCTCTCTCTCTCTCTCTCTCTCTCTCTCTCTCTCTCTCTCTCTCAGCATCCTGTCCTCCCAATTTTTTACACCATCATTACCCTCCATCATCTCTGCATTATCTTCCACACACCCCTAAAAGCTCTTTAAGATATAACAAACATTCAAAGAAGAAAAAGAAGAAGAACAACAACAACAACAAAAACAAAAACAAGAAGAAAGAAGAAAACATTAAGGAAAGAAACATTAAGATATAAAACAACAAGAACAGCAGCAATAAGGAGGAGAAAGGATCGGGAAAGGTAAAAAAAAAAAAATGCGGAAGACAGAATATTTTGTACCAACATTAAAAATGAAAAGAATAATGTGAGAGATTATGTAAAAAAAAATGAGTGTGATGTGAAAGGGTTAACTTTTACTGGTTTCACACCCACGCCTCTCTCTCTCTCTCTCTCTCTCTCTCTCTCTCTCTCATTTGCTGATGATCTTTGACCTCGTTCATAAATTTTCTTAAGCCGGGGTATGTCTATACGAGTATGATTGTTTCTTAGTAATTATATATTCTTCCCTTTCAGATATCAAACACTTCACGTCGGCACTGGAATAAATAATCATGTGAAAATGAAAGAAAAGCGTTCGGGAACCGAATGCTAATTGCCCGCCAGAATATGCTGTTGGCCTAGTCCAAGATTTTGGTCATATTTTGATACCCTGAAGGTTTCATGTTGATAGCTCAAGCCGTTCATGAGATATAATGGTGTTACAGGCGGGCGATAAAAACTAGTTGACCTTTGGCAGCCATTTTGGTGACCTTGACCTTGACCCCGAGTGCCCATTTTCAAACTCGGCCAAGATTTTTGCCATATCTCGATACCCTGAAGGTTATGCTGATAACTCAAGCCGTTCATGAGATATGATGGGAACACACACACACACACACACACACACACACACACACACACACACACACACAAAGAGGGTATTTGCTATCATGAATTCTCTCACCGCACATATGTCCACTAGAGCACTGCCATTCTCATCCACTTCTGCAGGTACATCCCACTCACCAACAACTCCATCCACCTTCACATTCCCTATGTATCCATTCATATCTCCAGTCAAAAACACTCTCTCAATCCTTTCAAACTTTTCCATGCATGCTTTCACACTGAACCAGAGCTCTTCTTTCACTCTGCTTGCACGATCTTGCGTTGGTACATACACACACACAACCGCCCACGTTTGTACTCCTACTTTCAGTCTTACTCACACAGTCCTAAAGCCAACTCATCCATATTCTCTTATATTCTCCTTCCAACTCTTGCAAACAACGATGCCTACTCCCTCTTTTGCCCTCTCATTCTCACCTACTCCCGCGCATATATCCCATGCATACTCCCACTCTCTCATTCTCACCTACCATTTAGTCTCAGTTATTCTATATACGTCCACTTTTGCACCCTCAGACACTTGCACAATCTCTCTCTCTTTCACCTCATCATTCGCACCTCTTACATTCCACGTCGCAATCCGTACCATGTCCTTTGATCGGTCCTTAGCCGTCACTTATTGGTCAATCCTGGTCCAAGGCTTCTTGCTTGTACTTTTAGTTAGTTTTCCGGGGAGGGGCACAAACCCTCCGCCAACTCACTTGTTGACACGTAGGGAACACGTGTTGGTTGGTTATATGGTTACCAATCAACGCTGTAAATGATTTTCTGGTTCACAGGAAAGCGTTTGGCTTGTCACTCAATGTAGAGCTATCCTAAAATAGAACTGACAATTCATTTTCCTTTTCGTACTCTGTACTTTGAGATGAAGAAAAAGGGATTGTTTTAAGGTTGAATGTGAGGGATCATGAAAAGTAGATGAGCAAGGAGCAATGAAAGTGAAAAGCATTTTGACACAAGGAGAGTGAGAGACATTTTTGAGAGGAAAGAGTGATGCAGGCACGACATGACGAGATGAGATACTTTCTGAGATTATGAAAGAGACATGTAAGCATGACTTGACGAAAGGAGAGATTGCTTTGAGATGATGTAAGCGAGGGGTGAGAGCATGACAATACACAGTATAATTAAGAAATGTTTCGGCACGATGAATGTAATGTATCGCCATGTCTTGTGATATTTTGCTAAGGGTGATATAGGGACTGGGAATTTTATAAACATCAACGATCCATCTAGAGGCCTCCCACAACCTCCTTCACCCCTTGCAAGATTAAGCCAGTCTCTGCCCTGTTACCCCTGCATATTTCTCTATCTCGTGTGTGTGTGTGTGTGTGTGTGTGTGTGTGTGTGTGTGTGTGTGTGTGTGTGTGTGTGTGACATTCATGAGGTGATAATCGATACCAGCTAAAACGAGATATATGTTCCTCAGCGTGAAACAATCAGTACTACATTTCACACACGTGTATTGAGAGAAATCGATAGGACGTCGACCAACACCGAGTCTCACTTGACGGATTCGCTAAGAATATCAGGGGAGTAGGATGCTATTGATGATGATGATGATGATGATAATGATACGCAGGCGCTCAATAAATACTCCAGTATGCAAAAATGTGGATGGGTGCCTGTGGATATGTATGTATGTACGTATCTTAATCGCTTCAGTCCGATGATGTATTTTAGTGTATTCTTCATGGCACTAGACGTCTATATAAAGCTTAGGAAAGACACATTGGAGTGAAATGGGTTAATGAAGGATGCATCTAACCCCTCCAGTTACAACTGCTTGGTGGTGGCAGGAATGAAATAAATAAGACTTGACGCATGTTGGTGGTTTGGTGGGTTATTCTTGCTCCCACCAGACGAATTTCTTCAAGTTATGGAAGAATCAGTAGTAAAGAAGGAGTTAACGGGGGCTCTATCTAACCTCTGCAGCTCAAAAAGCCTCTCTTAAGCCAAGGGAAACTGTTTGTACACAGCATTAAAACAGTAATAATACAGCAGGCCACTGAAGATGTTAATGCTGCAACCAGGTACACATGATGTTGCAGGGCAGGATGGTGTTGCAGTCCTGTCTATAATTTACACAGTGTTGAGTTGTTACCTTCCCGCCTTCACATTAGCGTTCACGGTTGTCTCATTGACCATTCGTTCCGGCAATAATAATGCCGTGTTTATATTTTTAACATGTTCATTCCATTCTCTTTCGTTCGTAAGTTCACATAAGTTCTTTATGTACAACATTCTTTGTGCAGTGTTTTTTTTTTTTTTTTTTTCTGTGTCAAGTGTTGGGATTCACTTGCGTGTTCATTGTCTGAGGGCCAGTAGTTCTCTTACGTGTCACACTCCTTCACATGTCACCACTTTAACGCAAACACCATATTGAATGCATACAAATGTTGCCCTTTTTCAGGACTGAAGTGATGATATAAGAAGAGATATTTTAAGGACATATTAGTCACTGCTTTAGCCAACATCAAATATCAGTCTACAGTACTCGTTGCTCATTCATAGTTCCCTCTTTTTACAGATAGTTGCTCTCTTATCTTTATTCTCTTTCCCTCATCCCCGTCCCTGGTCTCCCCGTTCCAGGTAAGCTCTGTCACCGCCCTACTCACCACCTCGTGCATTCACCAGGAGGCTTTGGTCGTGTTGCCCATTATGTGGAATTGGTTGGGTCCTCCATTCTGATAGATGCAGGCCCGTCGCATTACCATCACAGAGGGACACTCGGCCTGTATGAGAGAGAGAGAGAGAGAGAATGAGGGAGGGAGGGAGGAAGGGAGTGAGGTTACAGCTGGAGGGGAGAGAGGGAGAGAATAATAGCATCTGGGATGAAGAACAAACAGAAATATATAGAGATCTGACAGAAGATCATATGACACGCCATCATTGTATGTAAATGTGTGTGAAATGACTGTGTGATTGTGGACAGGGAAAGGGAATAATGGGGAGAGACAGCGTGTGGTAGGAGGCTAATGTCCAATACTCTCTTGCCCTTAAGGAGCGTATGGAATAAAATGTAAATAGATAGATATAAAAATGTGGGAAAAAAGACTGTTCAGTTGGGAAAGTAGGGGGAGAAAAATAGGAACAGAGTTAGTGAATAATAATAAATGAAGATAACACATATGACAAGGACTGACAAATGAGATATAGGAACAACTGGGTAACACTGAGACAAATGGGGGTAAACGAGGGAAAAAAGGCTGATAAAAGAGGTAAAACAGGGACAGAGAAAGAGGCTATGAGTAATGAATTATACCGTATAGGGTGAACACAATGGCAAGGTCTGACAATATGCAATAAATCAAAGCGTGCCCGCTGGTTTTCCTTTTATGAGTACTTGGATACAATAATCTAACCATAACCAGAAAAAAAATACTATACTTGGACATTGGTTTCAGTGGCATTTATGAACCCAATCTCTCGCGAACTACTTCATCATTAAACAGGATCGCCCATATATTACGCATCTCATTTCACGTGTGTTGGGTGGCGACATAAATTACTGGTGTGAGGAGCAAAGACATTCAGGCATTTTTTCCTGTAATTATTAATCACTTTGTCCATCAGTGGTCATACAGAGACACAATTTGTAAACAATAAAAGGGGTTAACGGATTGAGGTTATCATGACGGGTAGTGGTAGTAACGGTAGTGGTAGCTGCACCCTGAGGCTTATATGGACATCAACCCGGTGGACTTCAGGCTGACACTGCTTTTTCCTTCAATCTACCATCCACCTTTCGACGGACAGGGAGAGGACTGAATGATATAACCGCGCAGCCCCACCGCCCAGTCACGTTGGTGCCATCGTGTTAAGGCATCCCTCTTCAGCAACATGATGCACAGCAGTGACTAGTAACGCTGACTGAGCTGTCCCCGGAGTACACGAGAACTGAAATGCTTCTTCTCTGAACCACCCTGTATTCTTGTTCTCTCTTGATGCTGTAATAATATCAGGAGAGAATTTTAAGACTGGAGGGGTCAGACGTACAGTAGAACACACCTCCGTTTACTCATCCTTCAAACAACCTAACACCTGCCTGACTACTCTCCACAGACGACTCTTCCCCAGCGCGCGCGCGCACACATGCACACGCACACGCACGCACACACACACACACACACACACACACACACACACACACACACACACACACACACACACACGTCACATAAGAGTCATCGCAATTAAACCTCTATTTGTAGCTGGTAAGAACGACTCCCGTGCTTCCTGGGCTAATATCCCTCGCATTTCAGTTATACGGTATCTATTTATCTCTCATATCAAGCACATTTCACTCCTTAGCCCTTATACTGACCCATTTAATACTATGTGTAGCTCTCAACGACGGTTCGGTTATTTCCTGGTCTACGTGTAAATACCTGCTTTTTAGTCTCTCTCTCTCTCTCTCTCTCTCTCTCTCTCTCTCTCTCTCTCTCTCTCTCTCTCTCTCTCTCTCTCTCTCTCTCTCATTCGTTTTCCAAAATTTGTATCCCTAAGCATGGATTTATTACTTCCAGGTCTAATATCCTTCTCTTTTTAGCTTTCTCTTTCCTTTTACTAATCTTTCCCTACTTTTAACTATGTCGTATTTATATCCCGAAGGAAGGATTTATGGAGGAATAAGGAGAAAATAAGGAGGAAGAAAGCAGATATCGCAGAGGTAAAAAAAAAATAAATAAAAATCACACCCGCACAAGAAAGAAGCCATTAAACAAACTGTGTGTGTGTGTGTGTGTGTGTGTGTGTGTGTGTGTGTGTGTGTGTGTGTGTGTGTGAGAGAGAGAGAGAGAGAGAGAGACGATAGAGGCCACAACAACCCCGTAAAAAGAATGGCAGGAAGAGCACAATTACCTGCCTTTAATTGTGAGAACGTGAAGGTGGAAGGAAAAAGCAAAGCTTATTTTTTAACAAGTTATTATAAAAACGTTGCTGAGGAGTTCTATGCATGTGTTGTCAAATCGTGAGTCATAACATCATTCATTCATTCATTGCCAGACGCCATGTATCCCAAACGGGGTGGCCAAGGGCTTAGAGTTAATTGTTTTACAGGGAGGGGCACTAATCCTCCACCGACATCATCATTATCAGTAAATTTACCACATAATCGTTGTCGCCGTCTTCATCATCACTATCATCTTTTGCAAATTTATTCCCATTTCTGACCAATCTGAATTTCGACAGAGCATGGGTTTATTACAAGGGAACCAGCTCGTGAATCATTGTTTGGAACTGCCCCCCCTTGGTGGAATTGCAGACAGCACGAGAGAGAGGCAACCACAACAGACGTGGGATGTGGTCTTGCGGTTCTTGTATCTTAGTCCCTGTTATCATTACCCGGGGAAAAGATGTCATGAAAACTCATCTAGAAATGCATAGTCCGTAGAAGAAATGGAAATAAGGTAAGTACGGGGGAAAAAGATAGGGTCGGTCAGAAATTCTCAAAACACCATTGCTCATGATTTAATCAATAAAATGTCCATCCACAACAGAACAGAATCGGTTGATGGTGACTCAGTAAAATGAAAAAGACGGCACTGGACTGAAGGTACTTATCTCCGTT
This sequence comes from Coenobita brevimanus, assembly GCF_032717465.1. Taxonomy (NCBI): domain Eukaryota; kingdom Metazoa; phylum Arthropoda; class Malacostraca; order Decapoda; family Coenobitidae; genus Coenobita; species Coenobita brevimanus. The sequence goes on from NC_136966.1 coordinate 7,740,159, forward strand.
GCTTTCCTCTATTCCCGATATATCTGTTAGAACAATTATGACACCTATATCACATGGGCTGATACTGACAAACTTAAAACAATATTATTCATTCATTCATTCATCATCATCTAATCCTGTGTTGCCCCATGAGGAGCGTAAGAGCCCGGGGCTAGGCAAATTGGTCCTTACGTTTAAGATGAGAGCGACCAGCTTCATTCATCCCTGAGTGGCATTAAGTAAGCAATGAACCCCAACCATCCCTTGGATATAAACCTGCACAGGCTCAATCCGATTGGAGTGCCGTAAGTACCCACTAAACCACCAGGTGCCATAATTTGGATATATGGTTACCATCCAGGAGAGTAAATGGTTTCCTGGTGTACAAGAAACCATTTGACTTGTCACTCAGTGTAAAATCACCCATAGGCAGAAGGAAGAGGAAAGAATGAAGGAAAGAAAGACAGAAGAGGGAATGTAAAGGCACCCGTAGGCAAAGGGAAGGGGAAAGAATGAAGGAAAGAAATACAGAAGAGGAAGGAGGGAAGGAAGGAAGGAAGGAAAAGAGGAAAGGGCAGACACCCGTGAGCAGCGCTACATAGAGTGAGTAGATGGTGAGCGCCCCCACCTACTACTAAACAGTATTATTTAATAAAAATTATTATAAATGACAACACTAGAACAATAACAATCTTCTCTTGGCAAGTGCTTGAGACAATTACTGTATAAGAAGCTTTAGGTTTTATCTCCAACCTTTATTTTTTTTTACCTCTATTGAAATTTGTCTGGCGAAAAAATAATGTTCTCAGAGTCCTAATCAGCATATAGTTCATAATGTGTGTGTGTGTGTGTGTGTGTGTGTGTGTGTGTGTGTGTATGTGTGAACGCTGGGTTGGTGAGAAAAAGATGAAGCAAGATGCGAGAGGGAAAAAAATGGTAAAGGTCGTGTGAAAACGCGGAGTTCCAGGAGAAAAAAGCCAAATATAGACTGACAGGCAACTGAGAGAGAGCAAGAGCAAACAGACGGTGCGGCGTGGTGGGTGATGGATGAGTGGACCAACGCTGGAAAGGGGGAGTCGCTGCATTATTTTGACATTCTCTCCCTCCTAAAGGTGGAGTGAGATAGGATCCATAAACAGTGAAAGAGGAATATGAAACCGGGAGAACTATCAGCAACCTGGACAATGAAATGGACAGCTCAATTATTCGTCTATCATTCAAACCACTGGACGGTTGTTTCCATCCCGCTTGCCCATTTGTACACTTTTTCTATATACGTCTATCAATTTTCTTTATATAGATCCGCTTCACATGCACCTGCCATATAGAGTCAGAAGGTTGATCATAAAGCTGAGAATTGGATATCCAGCCTTTGTCATGTTTTCCTCCGTACAAACCTCGTCCTGCCAACTTGATAATTGTGTCAATTCCCTAGCATCCCTAACTTCCATACTTCCTTTTCTCACAAAATTGTTTTACTACATCAAACCACATTCCTCTTAACCTACCACTTCCTTTGAGAACTCAGGATTTTGTTTAGCTCCATAGAGGTTGGAGATGACAACAGTAAAGTAATTACCTGTAAGCAGACAATATATACAGTATGTGGATGAGTATGTGTTCGTATTTGTGAAAGAGTATTTGTGTGTGTCTGCCTGAACACCTTGTATGGTCCCGTTATGTGCATGTGTGTCTGACCGAGAGCGTGTGTTTGTCTGAAGAAAAGAGCGGGCCCCTTTTATAATTTGTAGCAACTACTACAAAATGCAGTTGAATCTCACAAAATAACTTGTTCTCATTTCCTACTTCTTATGCCTTAGACAAGGTATGGGTGTGGGAGGCGGAGTTTGGGTGTGAGAGGGAAGGTGTGGGTATGTAAGATCTGGCTGTGAGTGGCGGGGTGTGGGTGTGTGAGACAGGGTGTGGATGTGGTAGACAGATGTGGATGTGGGAGGCAGGGTGTGGATATGGGAGGCAGGGTCTGGATGTAGGGGACAGGTTGTGGATGTGTTAGGCAGAGTGTGGGTGTGGGAATCAGGGTGTGAGTGTGGGTGTGGGACTTCAAAGTAGGAAATGAGGCAGGGTGTGTGATGGGATGTATGGAACTATGGTAGGGTGTGAATTTAGTGTGTATTAGGTTTGGTGTGTAAGGCAGAGTGTTCGAGTGCAAGGTAAGGTGTGGAGGTGAGTGAGAGAATGTGTGAGGCAAAGTTTGGGAATGTGAGGTATGGCGTGACATGGCTGTGGGAGTAAGGTAGATGAGGGGATGCATAAGGTAGCGAGTGTGAGCTAGTGTGTGTGTGAGTAAGGAACGGCTTGTAAAATAGCTTGTGTGTGTGTGTGTGTGTGTGTGTGTGTGTGTGTGTGTGTGTGTGTGTGTGAAAAAAGAGAGAGGGAGGGAGAGGGGGCATGGGAGGGCAGGTCAGAGTAGGTGCCAGTCAAGGGTTACACAAAGGGATAGACTAATAAGGAGAGAGAGAGAGAGAGAGAGAGAGAGAGAGAGAGAGAGAGAGAGAGAGAGAGAGAGAGAGAGAGAGAGAGAGAGAGAGAGCGCAGACAACCTTAATCACTTTAATCTAGTAAACATCTTTTCCTAATTTGTTCCTGCAACCTCCAGTAGACTTTATTCTGCTTTGTAGGGACATCTGTTAGTAATGGGCTTAATAAAATCCTCCTGGGATAAAGAGAAGAGATTACAAGATGCATACCCAAGCTGAAAGGGTATAAGATGGCCTTCCCTGATAGCATGTTGCGTGTAACAACCTATTATCTTTTTAATTGGTTCTACCCAGTTTTTTTCAGCCTCACTTAATCCACCACGGCCATGATTTGAGGAGTTTTATGGTGAAGTTACTAAATTGGTAATATGGGTCGGTGGGCCTCTTGAGCTCCTTTATAGTGAAAAGTTTGACCGAAAGTTGCCTAACATTGTGTGAGAATGCTGCATAAATGATAAAGATAATAAATGGTGTAAAGGTGAAGAAAAAAATAACAAGATGTGTTTTAATCCTAGGAATCTGAAGTAGGGTAAAGCCAGGTCACAAATGTAAATTCTAGGAAAGTTATAAGGTTACTTTGCATGCAATAGACGTACGAGGCAATTTTAGGTCACTGATCAGTTTTATCCCACAGTTCGGTAAGGTACAAATGTCATCATTCTTAAGCGGCAAATGAAGAAAAATTTTTACCTTGTCGGCAGCATCAGTACAGATTGTAAGACTTCATATTGAAGGCAGAAATGGTTGTTACTAAGACCTCCATCTCAACGAGAGACCGCTTTTGGCACGGGCAGTAAACATGAAGTTCAAGAGACGCCACCATAACGACAGGTTTCTCTCAGGCTCAGTGAAATCGTCTTGAGGTAGTAAGAATATAATATAAAACCCTCAACGTACTTAAGTGTTTATGATATGGCTAACAGTGTTCCCGAGGATGCTCATTATAAGAACTTCTTTTCCAAATGTCTCTCAAAAGATTAATTAGTCTCAAAATAGCAAAAAAAAAAAAAAATCATCGGGTTGAAGGGGTTCATCCCTTTATCTCAAGGACATAATTTCTGTTTTATTTATGCCGCTGCCAGACGATTTTTAAAGTCTTAGGAGTGACTCGAGTTGGATAGATTATATACAGCCTTCACTAAACCCTTCATACCCAGAGGTTTGAAGTTGAACAAATTCTCTGAATGTGGCGAGTCTGAGCCAGTATAATACGTTACCAGACTGACAGAGAACCACAGCACGGGTGCACACAGGAAGTGGCACAGGTCTGACAACACTCACAATCATAGTATCAACACCATGGATAGTACCTTGCATTTATAAGCTCTCATAGGCTTAACTTGTACATAAAACTTCTCTTACATAGGTTCGCCTTCACTCATACAGTTGCCAAACACATCACAGAGTGAATATTATCAGCGAAAAAACACAAAAAAATAAAATCTTCTATTGCTATTCCCTCTATTGATATTGTTAACTGTTAAGGAGACTTGTTTATCCTGCCATTTGAGTTGGTCAGGATTCTTTATTAAAACCTGTACTTCTCCATGACAATTTTGGCACAGGCTGATGGAAAAAAAACGGCAAAAAGGACGCGTTATGTACCCACTTATACACAAGGAGAGAGAGCTGGTGGTGTACTGGTTAGCATATCCATCCCACATTTGGAAAACCTGAGTTCGATCTACGAGCCAGTCAGACTCTTTAATAAACATTGTCCTAACGCAAATCATCCAGTGCTATTGGAAATATTATATTAAAGTTTTCTCACCCTGCTGCCGTTATTGTAGATATGTTGTTCGCTGTCACTCCCTTTGCTATAATGTTTTTTTTTTTTTTCTTAATTCTTGATACCTTAAGACTATTTCATTTCAAGGATGATTGTAACTGATGGAATAACAAGCATCCTCTAACAACCCCGCATCTCTCTCTCTCTCTCTCTCTCTCTCTCTCTCTCTCTCTCTCTCTCTCTCTCTCTCTCATCTGCCAACTTTCGAATAATTTTACTTGCCTACGAACCATGCCACAACTTACAATTCTTTCTTTCTTTTCTTGTCTCTTTTTTTCCTTCATTCTTTTATATTCTTGATTTAATCTTATAGTATAACTTTATGTAAAGATAAACTTAACCACTGGTTTAAAAAGTTGGTGATGAAAGACCAAAAAGAAGTGTGTGTGTGTGTGTGTGTGTGTGTGTGTGTGTGTGTGTGTGTGTGTGTGTGTGTGTGTGTGTGTGTGTGTGTGTGTGTGTGTGTGTGTGTGTATGTGTGTGTGTTAAATTGGCACTTTAATGATGGTTCTTTAGCTTTTATGTTCACTTTATCCTCTTTTTTTCTTATTTCCTCTTTGTTTTGTACACTGGGATTAGGCTGATGATGATAACGTAGACGGTGTTGATGATGATGATGGTGATTGTAGTGGTGGTTATAAGTTTACGTTTTCTCTTTCCCTGTTTTTCATTAGGAAGAAATTTTTATTTATTTATTTATTTTTTTTATGCGAGGAAGAAGGAACCAAAGGCCATGAGCCCGCAGTACCAGTTCCCTCCAAGAGAAAAACAAAATACAATAGAGAGCCAAATTCAAGGTCCGATCATTTTGAGATGCCTGGACACACTACGTTTGAAAGACTGGAGATCATAGGCAGCAGGAAATACAGACAGAGGGAGACAGTTCCAGAGCTGACCTGTTGCATAAATGAAAGACTGAGAGTAACGGTTAACTCTTGCATTAGAGAGTTGGACAGAAAAGGGATGAGAGTTTGCTGCCAGACGGGTGCTACGCGCCCGTCGTAGAGGTGGAGGAATGCAAGCAGACAGTTCAGAGGAGCAGTGACCATTAAAGTAGCGATAGAAAAGAGATAAAGATGCAAAATGGCTTGTAACTGCTGCTCTCCTGCTGCTGCTGCTGACGATGATGACAACGTCGAGGGTGATGATGATGATGATTATGACAACGTTGAGAGTGATGATGACGACAACGCTGAGAGTGATGATGATGATGATGATGATGATGATGACAACGTTGAGAGTGATGATGACGACAACGCTGAGAGTGATGATGATGATGATGATGATGATGATGACAACGTTGAGAGTGATGATGATGGTGATGATGATGACAATGTTAAGGGTGATGATGATGATGATGATGATGACAACATTGAGAGTGATGATGATGATGATGATGATGACAACGTTGAGGGTGATGATGATGATGATGGTGATGATAACGTCGAAGGTGGTGATAAGGATTATGATGATGGAAATGAAAGCCTTGATCTTTACCTGCATCGATACATTCTTACACAAGCGGCAAACTCAGTATATCCTTATCTCCCTAGGTACTCCTCAACTCACCTCCCTATCGCAAATTACATCTTCTGCTTTGCCCACCAATATTCTCCCTCACTAATAACCATTTTGTTCTAGTAGTACACGCTAAAGGGTAGCGGTATCAGAAAATATTATTGGCTAGATCTTATCATTTCATAATCGAATACACAACACAATAATATTAAGTATAACGATAGTATGAAATTGTAAAGTTGGATGTTAAGGAATGATTCTCCGAAAGCAACACCACTTAACCCGTTCATTCCGAGGATGTTTTGTATTCTCTTCTTCCTGCTTCCATATAATTACATTCAACTTTGGAATTATATATCTAATCCCTCCAGTTCCAAAAATCTGTCCAAAGCTGAATAAATCCGTCCTGTAGTAGTTGAAGCTGTGTCCCCAGACTCACTGAAACGTAAACCCGGTGGACTGAAGGTTGATACTGCCCTTCTCCTGCAGCCCATCTTTCTACTCAAGGGGTGTAGGGAGGTAGCTGAGGGACGTTTGTAAAATAGGGCAGTAGACAACACGGTTCTATCAGTGCAATCATTTGAAGGCGCCCTGTCCAGTGCAAAGAATAAACTAACATAGCCGGTTTGAAGGGCTTAGGGCAATACATGCTTATTGCAATGATTATTCTTGAATTCATGTCATAAGGCTGCAGGAATCATCTTCATATACAAATTTTTGCAATCCATATTAAGTGCAGAGATGAGATCTATAATAACACAGAACTGTTCTTTGGGTTCCCCTGTGGGATGTCAATTTACAGTATTTTGTCAGATTTTATTTCAGTTTAAGAAAGGCATCTGAAAATTAATAGGTTACAAGATCAACTCCAATCCTGCAAGGAGAGGTGAAGTGTGAGACAAAGGAGATATGACGAGAAGAAAGAAGTAAAGGTAGAGGTGACGAGAGTAGAAGAGAGGGGATGAAAGCATAAGAGAGAAGTGAAGAGGACAAAAGAGAAGTGAAGAGGCAGGTACGACGAAAAGGAGTGATGGGAGTTCAAGAGAGAGGTGATGAGTAGAAGAGAAAGGTGAAGAGAGCAGAAGAGACAGTTGAAAGAGGGGTGCATAGCATAGGATGTAAGATGAAATGTCATGAAGGTCGGAGAAATGAAGGGGCATGAGTGGGATAACAGGTTTAGTGAGAGAGAGAGAGAGAGAGAGAGAGAGAGAGAGGGATCCCTTCAGTAATCACTTCTTAGTAAACAAATGCTTATTCTTAGCTACTGAACAAGGCGCCTTTAAGGGTTTGTAGTATGAGGTGGAAGATTTTAAGACATCCACATTCCCTCATATTAAATCTACTTAAAGTTTCCAGATGTATGTAAGAAAATAAATAATGCTTCCTTACTGCTACCAGAATATACATAACAACGTACCCATTATTATTTCACTGTGCTTAGTGGGAGAAACCGATCAGATGTTGTTTACCTGTTAAGTAGGGGAGTGTATATGCGGAGACTGATATCGATCCAGTTCTTAGTCAAACAATTGTGAAACTCTAACACAATATTCTAAAAAGCTTAATAGAGTCTGAAGATCGCATTACCATTTTGCGAGTCATTGCCCACTTCCTCGTTACCTATCGTAATGAAGTGTATCAGCATTTATGTCTGCAGGTGTACATGAGGAAAGGCAGCTTGGAATGGCGGGAGGAGGAAGTTATGTCTGGGATGAAAGACTTGGAGGCGCTTTTTTTTTTTTTTTTTTTTTTTTTTCTCGTGATCACCCTCAATGAAATTTGGCATCAGGCATCTCGCTATATCAGTAAATAGAACAGCTACAACATTTTCTTTCGTCTTCTTTGCTTCCTTTTTGTTGTTATTATCAAGACTTTGGGAGAGTGTGTAAGAAACGGGATCTAACGCTGAATGTAGGAAAGAGTAAAGTTATGGTCTTCGAGAGAAATGAAGTCACTGAATGTACAGTTAGGTTAAATGACGAGGAAATGGAAAATGTGAGTGCATTTAAGTATTTGGGTAGTGTGATGAGCAAGGATGGAAGTTTAGAGGGTGAAGTGCTTGAAAGGGTACAGCAAGGAAGAAATTTTGCTGTTTTTTTGAAAGGAGTGATAAGGTACAGGGAAGTGACCATAGAAGTGAAAAAGTTATTGCATAACAGTATTGTGATTCCAACTCTAACGTATGGAGGTGAAGCTAGGACCTTGTTGGAGGGACACAAGTCAAGAGTGAGGGCGGTGGAAACGAGTTATTTGAGAGGAGCATGTAGAGTTAAATGGAGAGACAGACTGGCAAATGAGGAAGTGAAGGAGCGTTGTGGTGTGGATGTGAATGTGATAGAAAGTGTTAGGAGGAATACACTGAAGTGGTTTGGCCATGTGGAGAGGATGGAGAGTGAGACTGACGAGGAGAGTGTATGTGAGTGAGGTGGAGGGGGAAGAGGGAGGAGGAGGCCGAGGATGAGATGGAGGGATGGTGAGGAGAGGTTTATGAGAGAGGGGAAGGTGTGGGCTGGGAAAAAGGCAGTGAAACGGAGGGAGACAGGGCGACATGGAAGCGATTTGTTTGTGGCCACCCCTTACGGGATTAAGGCGTCTGGCATTAGACAGATAGACATATATTATCAAGAAGTCTCGAGTCACGGTTTGAATCAAAGAACTGGTGGGATATTTTTCTGTCATAGTCTGCCTGATGCCCACACCGAAGTAGAGTGGTCTTCTGCGCTTAAATGATGTGAATTATTGCAGCGTATTCTCAGCACTACACCTTGACCATGGATTGACTGGTGCTGTGTTTATCATCAGTATTTGTTGTTGTTGTTGTTGTTGTTGTTGTTCTTCTTCTTCTTCATTGTTATTATTATTATTCTATCTATCTATTGCCAGACGCCATAATCCCGTAAGAGGTGGCCATTTGACTTTGCTTATTGTTATTATTATTATTATTATTATTATTATTATTACTGTTACTACTACTACTACTGCTTCTACTACTACTATTACTGCTGTTTCTGTTGTTGTTGTTGTCATTGCTGCTGCTGTTGCTGCTGCCACCATCAAAATGAATCATATTATTTTTCCAGCTTATGAGAGATGCCACAGATCGAGAACACAACCAGGCGCAGCACCACAGATATTTTATTTCGGAGATTATTACAGCTACAACAAATTCAAGCACATCGTTGAAAAGATTATGAACAATAATAATCGATAATAATTGTTATTTACGTTACGTTTCTGAAAATTCGTTGCCATATTCCTCAAAGAAAATAAAAACGCTCCAAATGGAACATCAACATTTTTTTTTTTTTTTTTTTTAACATAGCCACTGTCTCTTTTTAGGAACTAAAAAACAGAGGATGGGGTCCCTAGTCCCCTCACCCCTCCCCTTTTAGTCGCCTTTTACGACACGCAGGGAATACGGTGGCAGTATTCTTCCTAACACAACCTGGCCGCAGAGTAGTAGTACCACCCCATAGTGCGGCCAGGTTGTGTCCCCCCCGTCACAGGGGGGACACAATTTGACCACGAATAGGATGGATGGACAGTGTGAAGAGAGCATTGGATACGAGAGGGATGTCTGTTGAGCAAGGAAGAGTGGCTGTGCGTGATAGAAATGCATGGAAAGAAATTGTGAATGAATAAATGATGACGCAGCCCTGAGGGGACATTCTCCCGCATTTTGTGTAATCAGCTGATCAGGTCAGGTGCGGGTAAGGGGATGGGTCTATTATGATGTGACAGAGGTAAACCAGCTCTGCTGTTGGGTACTGCTGCGGATGTCACTGATTACACTACGCAGTTGACCCTCGTGCGGTGTGGTGCGGTGAGGATCTGTCCCTTCTCCCTCTTGGGGCTAAGATGCGAATGAATGTGTTGAGTGGATGAGTAAATTGGGAGTGTGTCGTCCTGTCTCGGCTACCACCCTTTCCCTGGGGGAAGCAGCCTAGGTATATAGATAGAATATAGCCACAGGGGACCCACGCTCATCGTTGGAAAGCGTATGGGAAGGTAATACATGTTACTTACATAGCCTCTTCTAAAAAAAATCGTATCATATTGCTGTTTAAAATGATCCCAAAACGGTAGTCTGAGCAATACAACTGAATTACCTTGGAAATTAGTAAAGTTATATCGGTCCTGCGCACATTAATGAAAAACTGAAATAACATTAGCCTGCTTGCTCGCTCGAACACATTCCACATTTTCAGGTATGGACTCCTATAACCTAATTCAAAGCCAGCAAGTGTATGGCTCATCAAGTCAAGATGAGTATGGATAAACAGTTGGGTGAGTGATGACCAACATGGTAATTGTCTTAGTATGTTGAGTAAACAGGACAACTGATGTCGATATTATTCAATGAAGTACACGCCAGGTGCTATTCTCTCTCTCTCTCTCTCTCTCTCTCTCTCTCTCTCTCTCTCTCTCTCTCTCTCTCTCTCTCTCTCTCTCTCTCTCTCTGCTTGTACCAGATATAGCACAACACAGGGGGATGTGCTCTTTTCTCCTCGTTTATTTTTTTCCATCTGCCAGTGCATGTATGATACACCCTGGTTACGCTGCAACACAGTGGCTGGGTTCATTGGTACTGCACAGTTTACCGGGCTACATATATGGATAGGGAACCTTGACGAAGAGCTGATCATCCCAAGCAGTACTTATAAAAAATCTTAACACTCGCATGGGTAGAACAACTCTCCTTTCTCTCATGCTTACTCCTTTGCTTCCGAAAAATTATTTCTTTTGTAATACTGTCGTCACACTTTTTTTTTTTTTTTAATTCAACTTAGAGAGTTTTTTTTTTTTTCAAACAGGAGTTCGTTTTAGCCTTCACTAACCTCTTCAGCTCAAGAGGCCTTTCGTGTGATCAATAAAACAACCGAAATAATTTTTAAAATGGGTTATGAATTACATCACCAAAAAATAAGAAAGTTCGGCTGAATATCGGTTGTTAGCAATATGGATGGAGATACAGGTATAGACATACTTTCATGTAATTAACTCAGACTCAAGAAAGTTTCGCTGTGAACTGCTGGGTAGCTGAAGATAGTTTGGTTGTGAATTTGGATGTGAAGTGTTTGTTGGCTAAAGACAGACTGGTTGTGGGGAGTTTGGTAGTTTGAAGACGAAAGCATAATACATACATACATATATATATATATATATATATATATATATATATATATATACACACACACACACACACACACAATACAGACTTATGACGTATCTGAATACGAGCGGGTTGTAGGTTCATTGAACACGGCCGTATACTGTGTTGAGACCGATGCATAAGAGCAGGGCATGATTGGCCTGATGCATATGGCGGTCGTGATAAACCTTATAAAATATACAACTGTAGTCGCGGCGCGCGACTCTGAGGTTGTTGTTATCGTGCTCTGGCAACCTATCATTCAAAAGTGCGTCTGATTTTGCGTCTAATATGAGACGCATGTGGTTCGTGTATATGTTTTGTGTATAATAATATTCGTGTATAATATATTCGAGCATAATAATATGATTCGTGTATAATATGATACTAAATCGGACGAACTTTTGAATGGTAGGTTGCCAGGGTACGACAATGACAACTTCAGGGTCGTGCACCGCGACTTGTACTACCCATCCAAGTAGCCTCTGCCCTGCCTTTACTTTCTTCTGTCTCTTACAGACCCATATGAATACAAGCAACTCTCACCTTACATTTTATTTCACTTGTATCACCATCTTCTCCATCAACGTTTTTCCTTTCATACCATCGTTATCTTCATCAACCTGTCGTAGTCTATTGCAGAGCCTCATACACAAACTTGGGTCTGGTTTGAACCGTAAAGAGACGCCTGGAGGTTTAATGTTGTGTATTGCCAGTCTGGGTGCGGGCCATGTGCTCTGTCCATCAGTTAGGGTCTCTTCGAGGCGACATAAGAGACCATGTAATTTCACCAGAGGCGTAGGCTGGCCACCTAGCTTGCCTGATTGTGGACTACACCAGTGACGTGCGCAAAGATATTTACGCTACAATAAACTGAAAAATAAATTTTAATTTTCACCAATCACATGAGGCGGAAGACTTGCGTATATTCACCATGTCTGTCGTAAAAGGATGCAATATATATATATATATATATATATATATATATATATATATATATATATATATATATATATATCATCATCATCAGCCGTTGAGGTCCACTGCAGGACGGCCTATCCCTACCGAAGCAGGGACGATACAGCCAATGTATCTCTACCCCCTGGCTTAGGCTGTCTGGTAGAGACTGTACGTAGGGTGAGAAGTGCTTGTGAGTGTAACTGTAATGTTGGAGTAGCTTTGGATGTCTGTGTAGTCTATGAACCAAGATTAATCGGCCCGCCTAAAGCCGAGTGGGTGCAAGCATACTAGTATGCGACACTAGTTCAACCACAGCACCCCGTATGTCAGCCAAAGCGGTCAGTGGCTCGATGAGCGCTTCCCGAAGTTTTTACAAATCTGGCGGGAGGCGAACCCACGTCCAACAGCGTGAGACGCACATTCTACCACTGGACCGCAGAGGCTCTCTCTCTCTCTCTCTCTCTCTCTCTCTCTCTCTCTCTCTCTCTCTCTACTGAATATATATATATATATATATATATATATATATATATATATATATATATATTGTTACATAGCCTATGATTTCATCATCCTTTGTGTAATTTTAACGCACAGTATGCTGCATGTTTGATCACGAGCGTGTTCTGCCTCAGTTCCCCCCTTCTACCGTTATAGTAGAGTAAGTCGTCATTTCTGGAGTTCAGACCAGGATTGTCAACTCTTTGTCCCCATGGCTTCATTTGCGCGTCCTTCTTACAAGTTGTATCAAGCTCTGCCGGCCCCTATATAACGAGCTCAGTCTCTGCATCATTGCCACTTAGATCTGCTCCTCATTTTGTTCACATCTCTGTCCTCCCCTGTACAGATATTATTATTGTGAGTGCTCAAGAAATCTCCAAACATCTAGCAGCTGTGTGTAATTTGAGTATAACTGTTGTATTTTTTTCTTGTACTGTATTACATAAGTTTAATTTGTAGGCTTAGTGAAGTTTTTGTAATTCATGTAGGGATCTTTATGTCCATCAGTTTTAATATTATTTTGTATCTGTAATAATTTATCTTGCATTCACTGAGTATTATCTGGTATGTCATTTTATCAGGGCTGACTTAGATAAATTTACTCATGCTAATTTCGTGTTAATAGAGGCTATTGCAGTTAACCATATATTCAACCTGTTTTTGCCATTACATTATCCTTATGAGTCCTGAATGTTTTGTTGTTAGTTTAAGCATTAAACTTTAACTTGTAATTTTACCTAACTCTTTTGTTTTGAACCTGGAACTTTACGGGACAGTAGTGACTCTTCGTATTCTCACTTAAAGTGTACATTATCTTTCTCTGTTCCGTAACATAAATTTGGCGACCTCTCATCAGGATATTCAGGATATTATCGTAAAGATATTGCTTGATATTTTGTGACTGTTACTTATTCATGATGTCTACTATTACTACACTTGATGAAGCCAAAGATTTTTTGTCAAATGTGCAAACAGTGTGTGATGTGGAAAACAGAACAAAGAATGAACCTAAGCTTGTTGCTCAACAGTTGGGAATTGCTGTTCGCTCTCATCATTCTAAAGATCAAATTGTTGACATGATTAATGAAAGCTTGTTTAATGTAACTCCTCGAAATGAGCAAACGCAGATTGAATTAGCTAAGTTACAGCTAGCCCTGCAGGAGGCTCGTGTGAAGGAAGCTGAATTTCAAGCACAGGCTAAGGAGGCTGAATTTCAGGCAAAAGCTAAGGAGGCTGAATTTCAGGCAAAAGCTAAGGAGGCTGAATTTCAGGCAAAAGCTAAGGAGGCTGAGGCACAAGTTGAAATTGCTAGGATTCAGGCGGACCATGAGTATCGCATGAAACAAGGTGGAACTGGATCATCTAGCTCTGATGATTTTGATGTGGCTAAAAATGTTAAACTTGTCCCTCCTTTTAATGAATCTGATTTAACAAAGTATTTTCAGTTGTTTGAGAGGGTAGCTACAGGTTTTAATTGGCCTAAGGAGTATTGGCCAGTACTCCTTCAAACTGTTCTCACCGGTAAAGCTCAAGTAACTTATGCATCTTTGCCTCAGGATCAGTCTGATAATTATGATGTAGTTAAGAGCTTGATTCTTAAGGCCTATGAGCTTGTTCCTGAAGCTTATAGAGTAAAATTTAGGACAACTTACAAGCAAGATAAGCAATCCCATGTTGAGTATGCAAAAATCAAAGAAGATTTGTTAGAGCAGTGGTTAAATTCTAATAATGTGGATTCTGATTTTGACAAATTTAAGCAGATGATTTTGCTGGAGGACTTCAAAAGGTGTATTAGTAAAGATGTAAGCCTATATCTTGATGAGAAAAGAATAGATAATTTGTCTGATGCTGCAGTTTTAGCTGATGAATATGTTCTCACTCACAAGAGATATTCTAGAGAAAAAGGGAAAGCTGAGAGTAAGTACGTTGCCTCTACTCAGAGTACAGGTAACAGGAAAGAGAATAAAGATGATGTTTCTCAGGAAGTAAATACCAGCTTCACCTCTAGATTTCAGAAAAGTAAATGTACTTATTGTAGTAAGCTTGGTCATACTACGGAGAGATGTTTCAGGAGACAGCGTGATGTGAACAAAAAGGAGTCTTTAAATATTCAGTCAATTGGTCTAGTGTCCACCCTTGAGAGTTCCCAGAATTCTTTAACTGAGTTAACTGAACCTGCTTTGAGGGGTAACTTAAATTCTCATGATGGAGCTCCTCTTTTGAGCAGTAACGTGGGTGACACTCTCAAGAGTTCATGTGCTAATTTCCTGTCTGATGGTTTTGTCAGTCCTCTGGACAGTAATGACAGGAAATCAGTTAAAATATATCGTCATACAGGTGCTTGCCAATCCCTTATGCTGACCAGTGTTCTAGGCTCTAATGTTAATTCCTCTGATGAAACTGTAGTCTTACAAGGTGTAGGGAATAATTACTTCTCTGTCCCTCTGTGCAGAGTGAATTTAGAGTCTGGTTTTGTTAATGGTTCCGTTATGGTTGGGTTGGTTGAGACACTCCCAATGTCAGGTGTAACTTTCTTACTTGGAAATGATATTGGTGGAAGTCAAGTGTGTCCAGCTCCTCAGTTGTCTAGTGAGCCAGTGGCTGTGTCCCAGGATTGTGATGTCCCTGATGTGTTCCCTGCATGTGCTGTCACTAGGGCTAAGTCTAAAGTTACTGGTGATTTAGAGGATAATGATGATGATGATGTTATCCTAGCTGACACTTTTCTTGCTAATTTGGACCACTCACCAGATGAGGCAGTACCCCGTAGTGTTGATAATTTGTCTCGTCAAGAGTTGGTTGAGTTGCAGGTTGCTGACCCTGAGTTGAAAGGTCTAGCTAACTCTGCTTACAGTGAAGAAGAGTCAGCCGGTGCTTCTACTTGTTATTATGTAAAGTCAGGAGTACTTATGAGGAAGTGGAGACCCCCAACAGCATCAGCCGACTGTGAATGGGAGGTTGTACATCAAGTTGTCATCCCTCGTGTTTGTAGGCAGGATATCATTAGAGTGGCTCATGATTCCAGTTTGGCAGGACACCTTGGAGTGAGGAAGACTGTGGCACGCATTTTGAAACACTTCTACTGGCCAGGTATCTTCAGGGATGTTTCCTGGTATTGTAAGTCTTGTCACACCTGTCAAGTTGTGGGGAAGTGTAATCAGACCGAAAAGGTTGCACCTCTAGTTCCCATTCCTCCTTTTGAGGCGCCTTTCACCCGTGTGTTGGTGGATATTGTGGGCCCTCTTCCTAAGACTTCTTCAGGATTTTCTTATGTGTTGACCATGATTGATATGGCTACTCGTTATCCTGAAGCCATTCCACTTAGAAACATCTCAGCAAAGAACGTGGTTAAGGAAATGCTAGGGTTCTTCACAAAGTTTGGTTTGCCCAAGGAGGTACAGTCAGACCGGGGAAGTAATTTCATGTCAAACGTTTTCAAGCAGTCTCTGAAAGAGTTGGGCATCACCCAGATCACGTCTTCAGCTTACCATCCCCAGACCCAAGGAGCGTTGGAGAGATATCATCAAACACTCAAATCGATGCTCAAGAAATACTGTTTGGAACATCAGAAAGACTGGGATAAAGGTCTTCCATTCGTTGTGTTTGCTGCAAGAGAATCTCCAAATGAATCACTGGGCTTCTCACCTTTTGAACTACTGTTTGGCCATGAAGTAAGAGGACCCCTTAAGTTACTCAAGGAATGCTGGCTGTCGGAGGAAGATGACGTCAACCTGCTGGAGTATGTGATGAAGTTCAAAGAACGGCTGTCCACTGCTTTACAGCTGGCGAGAGAGAATTTAGGAGCTGCTCAGGAGAAGATGAAGACTTGGTATGATAAGAATTCCAGGTTACGCCACTTTCAGCCAGGAGATCAGGTTTTGATTCTGCTACCAGTTCATGGGCAACCTCTTCAAGCCAAGTTTAGTGGCCCTTATTTCGTGGAGAAGAAACTCAGTGATGTCAACTATGTCATCGCCACACCAGATCGTAGAAAGAGCAAGCAACTATGTCACATCAACATGCTAAAGTTATATCACAGGCGGAACGAAAATAATCCAGTCTGCACTGTAGCTGTTCCACCCGAGTCTGCAAGTGAAGCTCTCCCATGCAGTATGAGCCTGAGTGATAGTTTGGGGAAGAATCCTGATATCATGAATGATCTCCAGACTAAGCTTTCTCATCTACCTCCCAAGGAAAGGCAGGAGTTTTCGACATTACTGCAGGAGTACCCGCAAGTGTTCCGTGCTACTCCAGGAAGAACCACTGTGTTGATGCATGATGTCGATGTTGGAGATGCAAAGCCAATTAAATTGCCTCCTTACCGTGTGAACCCAGTGAAAGTTCCTCTTATCCAGCAGGAGCTTGGCTACCTGTTGGACCACAAGATGATTGAGCCCTGTCAGAGCGAGTGGAGTTCTCCTGTCACTCTGGTCCCTAAGCCAGGTGGGTCACAGCGGCTTTGCATCGACTACAGACGTGTTAATCAGATAACCAAAACAGACACTTACCCTCTCCCTCGTGTGGAAGATTGCATAGACAAGATCGGAAAGGCTAGGTACATAAGTAAGTTTGATTTGTTAAAGGGATACTGGCAAGTACCTATGACTGAACGTGCTAGGGAGATCTCATGTTTTGTAACACTAGGAAAGACTTTTGCATGTTCTGTAATGCCGTATGGTATGAAGACTGCACCAGCCACATTTCAGAAGCTCATGAATGTTGTAACAGAGGGTTTGGCAGGGTGTGTTGTTTATATTGATGATGTATTAATCTTCAGTGACAACTGGAAAGATCACCTATGCCATGTCAGTAAATTTCTTGACCGTTTAGTTCATGCTAATCTTGTGGCTAATTTATCAAAGTGTGAGTTTGGTCAAGCTAAAGTTCAGTACCTTGGGTATGTAATTGGTGATGGACATGTTGCACCACCAGGAGCTAAGGTTCAGGTTATAAGTGATCTTCCCAGACCTAAAAGTAGGAAAGAGCTACAAAGATTTTTGGGAATGGTAGGTTATTACAGGAGATTTGTTCTTAACTTTTCTATTCTTGTATCACCACTTACAGACCTACTGAAAAAGGGAGTTGAATTTGTCTGGACCGATAACTGTGAATCCTCTTTCAACAGACTTAAAGCTATTCTATTAAGTCAGCCAGTGCTCGCTACTCCAAATTTTGCTAAGCCTTTTAAGATGGCTGTTGATGCAAGTGACACAGGAGCTGGGGCTGTTTTGCTGCAAGAGGATGATCAGGGTATTGAACACCCTGTATCTTATTACAGTAAGAAGTTCACTCCACCTCAAAAGAACTACTCAACTATTGAGAAAGAGCTTTTGGCCTTGATTTTGGGTTTACAGCATTTTTCATTTTATTTGTGTTCTGGTTTTGACCCCATAGTCATTTATACCGATCACAACCCACTGAAATTCCTTAGTAAGTTTAAAGATAAAAATCAGAGATTGACAAGATGGAGTCTACTTCTTCAGGAGTATTCATTAGACATACAACATGTCAAGGGGAAAGAAAATGTTATTGCAGATTGCTTATCTAGACTTTAGACAGATTATTTTAGAGTAATAAGAAATTTCCTTTGTAAATTTCTTTTTCTTTGTGGGGAGGTGTTACATAGCCTATGATTTCATCATCGTTTGTGTAATTTTAACGCACAGTATGCTGCATGTTTGATCACGAGCGTGTTCTGCCTCAGTTCCCCCCTTCTACCGTTATAGTAGAGTAAGTCGTCATTTCTGGAGTTCAGACCAGGATTGTCGAACTCTTTGTCCCCATGGCTTCATTTGCGCGTCCTTCTTACAAGTTGTATCAAGCTCTGCCGGCCCCTATATAACGAGCTCAGTCTCTGCATCATTGCCACTTAGATCTGCTCCTCATTTTGTTCACATCTCTGTCCTCCCCTGTACAGATATTATTATTGTGAGTGCTCAAGAAATCTCCAAACATCTAGCAGCTGTGTGTAATTTGAGTATAACTGTTGTATTTTTTTCTTGTACTGTATAGCATAAGTTTAATTTGTAGGCCTAGTGAAGTTTTTGTTATTCATGTACGGATCTTTATGTCCATCAGTTTTAATATTATTTTGTACCTGTAATAATTTATCTTGCATTCACTGAGTATTATCTGGTATCTCATTTTATCAGGGCTGACTTAGATAAATTTACTCATGCTAATTTCGTGTTAATAGAGGCTATTGCAGTTAACCATATACTCAACCTGTTTTTGCCATTACATTATCCTTATGAGTCCTGAATGTTTTGTTGTTAGTTTAAGCATTAAACTTTAACTTGTAATTTTACCTAACTCTTTTGTTTTGAACCTGGAACTTTACGGGACAGTAGTGACTCTTCGTATTCTCACTTAAAGTGTACATTATCTTTCTCTGTTCCGTAACATAAATTTCTCTGTTCCGTAACAATATATATATATATATATATATATATATATATATATATATATATATCATAAACTGAAATACAAATTGCTAAACCACCATAAATCAGTGACCATCACCGTAGTTAATAAACGTTCCCTTCCAGCAGATGAGTAATTAGCATGTCTTAATTCTATTTACCTGTTAAATATTGACTTGTTAAAGAAGAAACCATCGCGTTCTCTCAGTATTATTTTTCTGCTTCTTCCTATCTATCTGTCTGTTTGTCTAACTATCTAAATAACTATCTGTATGTGTGTGAAGGTGCACATGTGTGAATGTGTCTGTGTGTGTTCATTTCTCTCTCTCTCTCTCTCTCTCTCTCTGTATCTATCTATCTATTTTTCTATCTACAACCAGACGCCTTAATCTCACACACACATACACACACACACACACGCCGCTGGCAACACCTGGAGTGAGGGAGGGTCCGGTACGCTGTCATGTCTGCCTCAACGGTACACCCGTAGCATGTGTGTGAAGAGCATGTAATTAGAATGGAGGGTTAAACACACACACACACACACACACACACACACACACGCTTACATCAATCCAGCCTGGTTTGTTTAAGTTCATTTGCTGTAAGTCATGAGAGTTATCAATACCCATAATGTAGGCTGGATGATAACTTCTTCAGCAGGGTTTGACCAAATATTCATTATGTTTGATAATAATATTTTGTAAAAATAAAATCAGTGTAATGAAATTTTATTCTGTTTTAATCCATTCGTTGGCAGAATATCTTTCGGCTGAACAAACTCATATGGTGTTAGCCTATGGAAACTTCTCTCCAATCAGTCGACTTTCATACTTCACATCTTTCATTTTTCTTATGCTAACAGCCTATTAAGCTGACATATATTTCTCCACACTCAGTAAATTCTGCTTTGTAAGGTGTCAAAAAAGCCTATGTGCACTTTGGGACAGTATGTGTGGCGCTGTGTGTGTGTGTGTGTGTGTGTGTGTGTGTGTGTGTGTGTGTGTGTGTGTGTGTGTGTGTGTGTGGCATAACTGTGTGCTATGACAGTGTGAGATGTGGTAGTGTGGTGTGTGGCGGAGTGAGGTGTGGCAGTATGAGGTGTTTATGCAGTGTTTTAGCGTTAAGTGTGGCAGAACGAAATTTTGATGTAAGGGACTGTGAGGTGTGGCAGTGCGAAATGAAGTAAAGCTTGCTATTCATAAGTGTGATGTGTGAGGTGTACGTAATGTGTAGCAGTTTGAGATGAGGTGAGGCATGACAGAACTGGGTTTGATGGTGTGAGGTGTACGTGAGGTGTGGCGGTGTGGGGTGAGGTGAGGCATTGACAGAACTGGGGTGATAGTGTGAAGTGTACTTGAGGTGTGGCAGTGTGAGATGAGGTGAGACATGCCATAACTGGGTGAGATAGTGTGAGGTGTACGTGAGGTGTGGCTGTGTCAGC
Organism: Coenobita brevimanus; assembly: GCF_032717465.1. Lineage (NCBI taxonomy): Eukaryota > Metazoa > Arthropoda > Malacostraca > Decapoda > Coenobitidae > Coenobita > Coenobita brevimanus. The sequence goes on from NC_136966.1 coordinate 7,760,422, forward strand.
TAATGTACAGTGATTCCTCAACCACTGTATATGATATGTTAGTTCCCAAACAGGCCAGAAAGTAAGCCACCCCTTAGTGTAGCTACAGCAACTGTATTTTATAAACTCTCAAAAAATTTAGTTGTAGAAGAATGCATTGGTATTTACCTTTTTTTTTTTCTTTTTTTTTTTTTTTTTTTTTTTTTGCGTAAAGCCACCAAGCACTTTTCATTCAAATTAGAATGAATATTAAAGTGAAACTCTATGAATAAAATAATAACTTGTGGTAATAAGAGCTGTTATGGAGACGTGTTTGTCGTAAACATATCTGAGAGTCGTTTATAAATACAACAGAACTGTGTGAAGTATTAACCGTCACTGTCACTCTCATCACCAGCGAAAAGGAAGTGAAGAAGGCAACAGTTGGGGCGTAAATGTTCCTGATTTTGTCTATTGCCCGTCTTTCCATTTTTAAGGATCTTTTTTTTCCAGCTGTTGTCCCAGGAAGGTGTTATATCCATTTTTCTGCCACATTTACCACCTCCCCGGCATTGTCAACTCTACGTTCACCACGAGGATGTCCTTTACTGACATTATATTCTTTCCATGTCTCGCTTATTTTATTCATCTTAGGAGACTCATTCTGGACTGGAGGAGGTAGATATAGTCTGTGTACCCCTTCTGTACCAGGGGGAAGCAAGCCTTGACTCTCCCTAACCCAGCAAAACCCAGCTTAATCCACCCACCATCACTTTCAAGATCTGATATATTCCCCATCTGCGTCTTTGGGTGGCTGCCTCGTCTGACTGATGTTGCCTCGCACTTTTACGTGATTAAAAAAAAAAAAAAAAGACACGTACAGATCTACGATTTCCATTTTCAGTTGACGCTGTTTTTCCTACCGAGAGGTAAAGGAAAGGTGCCCCTGAACTTCAGAAAATATGTGTATGTTAATGAGTGAGTCATGTGATGTAATGTCTGACGCCATAATTGTTGGATCATTCCACCCCTGGACTCAAGATCAACGCAGAAACTTTTGTTTGGCGATTTATTCCGTATATTGCTCTTGTATGTTGCTGATGCACAAGCATGTCGATATTAAACGATATATATAACACAGCAGAGAAGCTTGTCAATTGTGTGTAATCCATCCGCTACACTGTATTCATTCATTACAAACTACCTGACAAGGAAAGAGTGCAAGAGAAGGTGAAAAAGTTGGTCTCGCACTGGGAAGCGGTGACTACTGTTAAGATGTATACAGCGTTCACCTGTGGGTATAACTCCTCCATTTCAAATTTATGGCGATATGAATCAACAAGGTAGGGAGATGAGTAAGGCCACGATAATACAACTCCCAGCATCCCGCTACTCACATTTCCAAGATAGTGCAGTATGGCACATCCAATCTTGTTGCGTTTCAAAAATATAAACACCATTTCGGTATGTGAAAATAAACAGTCCTCAGCCTCCCAATCCACGAACTTATCGCCTCCTACACTGCACCACCTCCACCCTCCCCCACCTAGCTGGCACCCAAAGGAGACCAGCATTCAATATGGCCCATCTCCTCCAATATGTCCCTCTCACATGGCTGCCCACTCCCCTCACGCTCACTCGATAAAACTGTTTGCAAACCCAAATGAAACTTCACTGACGCCCAGGCGGCAGGAGTATCGTCTTTCTGTTCGAGATGCTGCCGAGAGTGATGACGGGATCTGTCTGCCTGCCTGTCTGCTTGATTATCTGTCTACGTATCTATCTACCGGTTTTCTTTTTGTATGGGGGTATCTGTCCTTCTTTTTGTTTGGGAGTATATGTCTTTCTGCCTGTTTTTTTGTTTATATGTCTAGATACCGGTATTTGTTTATATGTGGTTTTCCTTTATCTACTGGGATAGTTGTCAGCCTGTGTGCTCGCTTATTATCTGTCTACGTATGTATCCCTCTGCATTTCTTTATGTAGCTATGCCAGTCAGGGTATAGACTGTACAACCCGTACCCTAAAATCCAGTAATTCTTCCACACAACCTATAATGAGCACTACCTTTCATATGTCACCTCTTGGGTGCTTATAACGAAGCCTCTGTACTGACGTATGTTAAGAGTGGCTCATTCCTGACTGGTGTGATGGTATTAGTTGGGTATTTTATGATATATCGATAGATTATGTGGAAGATATGTGAAGACCTTTTAGGCAAAAAAAAAAAAAAAAAAAAAATCTGTTCAAGATACGATCAGTCTCCCAATGACAGTCAACAGTTCACTCTCCTACCTCTGTTAGGCATCCGTCTGCAGCACGTTTCTCCTAACCTGATATAAGATCCTTGACCCATTCAGCGCAGTTGATGTCGACCTGTAATCAGAGGGAGAGCTGATATGGCAAGTAATCAACGAGATTCATTTCTGCCTCATCGCAAAGGCTTTCTTCAAATTCATGCACCGACGACATAATATCCAAGATGTGGGAGGGGCCCAGTTCCGTCAGGAAAAAAAAAAAAAAAAAAAAAAAAACAATACGGAATATTATGTACACAAACGTGTCTGTTCCTATGCAGGGCCTGACACTGCATCATGTGGGAAAAGAGTGCCAGATGAACCTTCAAGTATTACTACCCAGACTCAGTAACGACCCCTTCTTCCAAAATACCCACAAAGATATAAATGGATATCATGTAGTGAGAGCAGGGGAAGATGTAGCATTTTAGGGTCGTTACACACAAAAGGTTTTAGCAGAGTAATGATTAGCAGCCTGACGGGGATAATTTATGGACCTAGTAGCTTATATGGAGCGTTGGGGCTGACTGCCCTGGAACACAGTTTAGATAACAGGGTAGACTAGGCTGTAAAAAGAAGTGGCTTTAGTGAAATACATAAAAAATCAACGATATATAGGAAATTCTTATACTACTGTGCGAAAAAAAAAGTATGTTTACTAATAAAATAGAAACATTGTCAGAGAAGGGTATAATAAGTGATCTTATCGAAATTAATAAAAGGAACGAATTCATGGAAATTCTCAGACTAAGGAGTAAATAGAAGTAATTTACTTGAATTATACACAAAATTGATGTTGGGAACAATATCAGACAAGCATAATGAATATTCAGTTTTAGTTAATGAGAGAGAGAGAGAGAGAGAGAGAGAGAGAGAGAGAGAGAGAGAGAGAGCATTTTAAAAACCATTATGAACATCTTATCTCTGTTAAATGACTTTCCTGAGAGCCTTAAAACATTACCAGCTCTTTTACAATTTTCTTATCTGTGCTGACACAATAAAGATAAAGCCCCCTTCACACCTACACGATCTTTTAACCGACCGCAACACGATTAGGGATCGTGACGCAGTCAGGTAGTCATCTTTTGGCATCGCAACGCAGTCTAGCACATCGCCATGGAGTCCTGGAGCTTCAGGATTTTTTAATGCGTGCATAAAAAAATCGTGTTCCTCGACGATTGTTAAATCCATCAGAGAGCAGTCGGGGTACCATCTGATTGCAGTCGGTATCATCGTGATACAGTCCATTTGCAATCCTGATAAATCGTGCTTTCATCGCCGGGAAAAAAATCCATTACAAGATGTGGCGTAGCGCATTTACAATTGGCACAGGCGCATGCAGCCATAAAAACAGCGGCGTGCGACTAGAGAGAGAGGGTGGGGGGGGGGGGTCCTGTGTATTCAACTCGTGTAAAATATTAACACGAAATCTACCCCCCACGATAGAAGTAATGTCCTCCATATGTGATAATAATAATAATAATAATACCACCACTACTACTAAGTTACTACTACTACTACTACTACTACTACTACTACTAATATTACTACTACTACTACTACTATTAATATTACTACTACTACTACTACTACTAAGGTGGTCTTCTCATAATCGTTGTGTCATCATCCTATAGTCTTGATGCATTTGTTATTATCATTTGCACTGTCGTTGTGTAGTCAGAAACCGGAAATGACCGTTATTTTTCACATTTGTACCCATCGGGATGCAGGCGTGGGGGGATCCCAGCGCCATCTGAACACGATCGTAATTCGTCGCAGTGTATGCGTAGTGTTATCAAATTGGGCCAAAAATCGTACGATTTCAGGACGATTTCAGTATATATATATATATATATATATATATATATATATATATATATATATACTTCTGTGTGTGTGTGCTTGTGTGTGTGCGTCCATAACGTTAGGCATATAAGAAGGACCCAGAATATTGGGTGCTTGAATAATGAATTTCAGTGAATGCACAGTTGCTAATTCTCTTGTTTTAGTACTATTTTCCCTTTATATTAGGACCTTACGTCACCGCATACTTAGGCGCAAAAAGAAAGTAGGATGTTGCTGCTGTTGATGATAAATGACTACGTAGATACAGTTCCCCCTTCAGGGCTTTATTGGAAGGCGTCAAGTTGCAAGCTGTATCTTTAAACCCAAGATAACATGATCAATTATTCAGTAGTTACTCAGGTTTAATTGTACAGTATGTTTTATGTCAGGAGATCCATCCAGTCGAAATAGTCAAAGATAGTCTGGACACAATACTTGAAACCTAACTCCTTCAGTCCGATGACGTAAGTTTTATCTTAATATTGCTCTCTTCAGACGATTTTATTTAGCTTACTGCGTGGCATCAGACTATGAAGGGGTTAATGTAAAACGTTTTGTTAACTCTCTCACTTCAAATGGTTTCTTGTATGTTTTATTAAAACAGAAAGTGACATGAATATAACAAGAAACGGTGCCAAGGCACAGCAAACTCGGTACCTGCAGTCATTTTAGTGTTGACGTATAAATATAACAGGATATCTAGTCAAAGATGTTACATATCAAGTTTAGAGTAAATCGGGTGAAAATTGATGATTTTATGCCCATTTGAATTTTTAGGCCTGACTCACCTGACACTGACCCCCTTACCGCAAAACGGGGGGGAGGGTGACACCCTGATGTAATGAGGCATATTATAGGATGCAGATTTGAAAGATATACCTTTAGGTTGTGGTTTCAAGTCGGTATGACGAATTTGAAAGAAGTTATGGCAAAAAACGATTTTTACCCGTCCCCCTTTTTTTTTTGGGGGGGGGGGGCCTGCAGCCTGGGCCTTGGCCCAGTTTGGCCCAAAATTTAATCAAATGATCAGAAAGGTCATAGCCCATCATCCCTGTGATTTTAGTCAAAATCACACCGGTAGTTTCTGCTTACACTGTTGATCTTTTCTCTCCATTGGGCTCCTCTGATCACAACCTTAATACCTTAATCTGTCCTATCGCTCTGGTACGGCCTGTGGACCCTCCAAAGAGACGTCGTCTGTGGCACTTTGGAGCAGCGGATTGGGAGGCCCTCAGGCAGTACTTCTTTGATTTTCCCTGGAATGATTATTGCTTCCATGGCCGGGAGCCATCTGAGTGTGTCTTGCGGATTACGGAGTTTATTCTCTCTGGCATGGAAGCAAACATTCCTTTCTCATATCCTTTGACTAATGCAAGAAAGCCTTGGTTTAATCAAGCTTGTTCTAATGCTGTCTGCAACAAGGAGAGGGACTAGAAAAGGTACCGGAGCCAACCCACCCCTGAATCAAATCTTTTATACGTTTCTGCCCGGAATCATGCTAAGTCTGTCCTTCGCCCTGCTAAAAATAATTTCAAACGTACTAAATGCTCTCAACTCTCCAACTCAAATTCTTCCCGCTCCTTCTGGCACCTTGCCAAAAATCTTTCTAACAACTTTACCTCATCATCCTTCTCTCCTCTTTTCTACTCTGATGGCTCTGTAGCTATTTCTTCTACTGATAAAGCAGATCTCTTCACTCAGACTTTCTCCTCCAATTCCACCTTAGACGATTCCGGTGCTGTTCCTCATCACTTCCCCCCTCTGAGTTCCTCATCGCTGACATTAAAATTTTTTCAGCTGATGTATTTTCTGCCATCACAGGCCTCAATACTAACAAGGCATATGGGCCTGATGGAGTCCATTCTGTTGTTCTCAAGAACTGTGCTTCTGTGCTTACACTCCGCCTAGGTAAACTCTTTCGCCTTTGTCTATGAACTTGTACTTTTCCTTCTTGCTGGAAGTTTGCTTTCATTCAGCCAGTCCCAAAGAAGGGTGACCATTCCCAACCCTCTAACTATAGTCCAATTGCTTAAACATCCTGTATCTCAAAAGTTTTCGAGTCAATTCTTAATTGAAAAATTTTAAAGCATCTTTCCTATCACAATCTTTCTGATCATTAGTATGGGTTCCGTCAGGGACGCTCCACTGGCGATCTTCTCACCTACCTTTCAGACTCCTGGTCATCCTCCTTTCGGGACTTTGGCGATAGCTTTGCCATTGCACTTGACATCTCAAAGGCTTTTAATCGAGCCTGGCATAAATCTTTAATTTCCAAACTGCCCTCATACGGTTTCTATCCTTCTATCTGTGCGTTCATCTCTAGCTTCCTTTCTGGTCATTCTGTAGCTGCTGTTGTAGACGGCCATTGTTGTTCTCCTAGATCTATCAACAGTGGTGTTCCTCAGGGCTCTGTCCTATCACCAACTCTCTTCCTTTTATTCATCAATGACCTTCTAAGCTGTACATCTGACCCTATCCACTCATACGCTGATGACTCCACCCTTCACTTTTCCATTCTGTTCCCGCAACGTCCATCTCAGCAGTTACTTCAACAAACAAGGGATGAAGCTATGCCACACCTAATGTCTGACTTGGCTCGTATCTCTGACTGGGGTAAAAATAATCTGGTTGTTTTTAATGCATCTAAGACTCAGTTCTTACATCTATCAACTCGACAAAATCTTCCACAGGTATACCCACTAATGTTTAATAATATTCAGCTTAATCCTGCAACATCCTTGAACATGCTTGGGATTTCATTTACTCGGGACGTATCTTGGAAAGATCATATTATATCTCTTGTAAAATCCTCTTCTAAGGGATTGGGTGTGCTAAGCAGACTCCATTCCTTCTTTACCCCTGCACAAATGTTGACTCTATACAGGGGTTTTATCCGCCCCTGTGTGGAGTACAACTCTCATGTATGGGGAGGCTCCCCACATATAGCTCTTCTCAATAGGGTGGAGTCAAAGGCTTTTCGTCTCGTTAACTCTCCTCTTACTGACTCCCTTCAACCTCTGTCTCTTCACCGCACTGTTGCATCATTGTCTCTTTTCTATCGCTACTTCAGTGGTCACTGCTCCTCTGAACTGTCTGCATGCATTCCTCCACCTCTACGACGGGCGTGTAGCACCCGTCTAGCAAACTCTCATCTCTTTTCTGTCCAAGTCTCTAATGCAAGAGTTAACCGTTACTCCCAGTCCTTTATTTATGCAACAGGTCAACTCTGGAACTGTCTTTCTCAGACTGTATTTCCTGCTTCCTATGATCTCCAGTCTTTCAAATGCAGCGTGCCCAGGCATCTCGAAATGATCGGATCTTGAATTTGGCTCTCTCATGTATTTTGTTTTTCTCTTGGAAGGAACAATTATTGCGGGCTCGTGGCCTTTGGTTCCTTCTTCCTCGCATTAAAAAAAAAAAAAAAAAACACACAAACAAGCAGACAAACCAAGTGAAAACAATACCCGTTCCCCAGTCCCTCCGGATCGGGGACGGGTAATAAAGTGGGCATCATCGGACTGGAGGGGTTTAAGTTTGCCTGCAAACGTGGAACTAGGTGACTTGTGACCAAAATCTGCATGGATAACTCGGTGTCTCAGTAGGTTTATTATTGGCATCATGTTTAGGGGACGCTCTTGACATGGACTGAACCCCACTAACTACCACCAAGTTTGTGGAGCGAGCACTTACAAGTTAGCGCAAGTTATTAACGGTATGATAGTTAAAATTACAGCACACCATACCACTGTCTGCTACCATCATCTTCAATTCAATGTCTATGGCTTGCATCTGGCCTGCCCTCCTCCTTACCCTTGAAATCTACACACCATTGCATGCGAGAGTGGATGGAGTAAAGACATGGAATTGACATGTGTGGAGGCAGGTGATGTGGCTGCGGTAGTAGCAAAGGGTACGAAACATTATGCAACATTTAGGATACTTATGTCACAATTTTACGTTTTCCACGCTATGGACGCATTTTGGTATTTCATACAGCCTGTTATCTAAAAGCTTTATTCATCTGTCTGGCTCTGTCCACTCTGCCATTCATTTGTATGTATGTATGTAGTAGATATGTGCGTATGTATGTATGTATGTATGTATATATGTATTTGTTTATTTTCATGGATGCATTTATCAGTAAGTATATAATTCACTATAACACCAGATGATATTATTCACCAGATGATTTTATTCACCCCTTCACTCGGAATACGTATTTTCACTTTAATCATGCTATTACTAGACGATTTTATGCAACTTGTGACACATTCCGAGTTATAAAGAGGTACTGTAAATTAAGTCTAAACATAATCCCTCCCGTTTGAAAAATCTCTCTTAAACTCACTTAAAATCGCCTTTACGTAGCACGAATTAACGAATAACACGTCGCCAGAGAGGATGAGTAAATACTGCTCTTGCCGTGGGTGTGAGTGAGTATTTACACATAGTCATCTGCCAAGGGTCTTACTCAGCGTTTTTTTCGTGTAGGCAGCAAAACCTCAAGCATCTCTCACAGTGCATCAACACCACACTACTCGTACACCGCCACTGCATACCATCCTCCCACCCATACGTTTGTACAACCTTATCTTTCTACCTTATTTTTCTATTTGGGGTTCAGCGGGAAGAGAAAGAAGGAGCTAGAGAGAGTAGGGCCAATGCGAGGGTAGGATAGTATATATATTAAGTTAAATACTGTACTTCGTTCTCAGTTTCCATCTACTCTTTCTCCCATCAGCTTTGTTTCTGTACGTTTCTGCTTACTAGCTTTCATTCGCCACAGCATCTATTTTTCCATGATAAATGTTACCTGTCTTAGCAGTTTTTATGCAGAAAAGGTTGACACTCAAGAAAAACCTTGCCATCAAAAAAGCTTAACAAGAATAGTACTGAGCCTGATAATACAGCCTCGTCATTCGCATAGATTTTCATCTGTCGTACATAGTTGTTATATCACAACACCCTCAAACTTTCACATCCAGCTCTTACTAAATGTGGTACAGGGTTAAAAGTTTACCAGCAAATCCTTTGCTTTTTTGTCACACTTAAGGCATGACCGTCACTTTCCTTCCTGATACATCGTATCAAAGAGCATCATCTGTGAACAGAATCACATACCAAGCCACTGCTGCCATAGGGATACCAGCCAACATACTCGTAGTATAGTGAGAGGAGGTGAAACATTAGACGAACTTTTATCCCGGATTATACATTACTGACACAACCTCCCTCCTCTTTTCCCCACATAAACCACGTCATTTTATCTTATGCTATTCTTGGCTATTAGTTTTGCATATAACACATAAATATACTGCTATGTAATTCTGTTACTGATACAGTTTGTATGAACAGCGCACAGAAGAATTATAACAGGCAGTGTACAAAACTGGCTTGCAAGGTAAGAGTGTCTGGGGGCTTCATATAACCATGAAAATGTGACCCAAAATAGGGTTCTCAATAAATTTCTGAATACGAGTATATATACGATGTAAAATGGACAAAAAATTCGGCTAACATAAATGGCTCATAAGGCAACACATAAACACAGCTGAAAACGCAGCTTGAAATAGGGTTCAAGATACAAAGCAAAGGAAGCTCAAAATACGACTGAAAATACGGCAAAAAGTGAGGCTCTAAATGCGACTCAAATTATACTGCTTAAATTACTGTTCAGAAATTACGCTGAAAAAAAAAAAAAAAAAAAATGGTAGACCCCATAAAAATGCCTGAAATTACGGTTCACAATACAGCTCAAAAAAAAAGTTCAAAATACGATTGAAAATACGGTTGAAACACAGCTAAAAATTACTTTCACTCCGTCCATAAATCTCCTTGCGTGTCCCCTTCCCTTTACCTACACCACTTTCCCATCAGTGTATCCTTTTATCAGTTTTTCATCACCTGTCTTCTCCATATGGCCATACCACTTCAGCACACCCTGGTCAGAGCTCTTCTTCATGTTTCGTTTCCCTCCATACCTTTCTCTTGCCTTGTCATTCATCACAGTCAAAACGTCTTACCACACACACTGTCCTAAAGCACTTTCTTTTCGGCGCGTCCGCCCTACATCTGGTGTAAACATTTAGGATCACTCGCCCGCAAAGGTGTAGTTTAGCTACCAATATTCGACGGTCATTGATGGAACCTCTGTGACAATTAGATATGAATAGCCTGTATCCATCATTACATATTGCAGTCAGCAAGTGTGTACAAAAGCCAGACACGTTTGAATTTTGCAAGTGCCTCAGTTTTTATCGTAAGAACATTGACTCTTTCTTTCCTCTTTGTGACTGTTGTTTTTGCCTATGGCCTAATGTCTCACATCCATTAAGCAAAGTCGGCATTATTATTCATTCATTAAACACAAACAGCTTCATCTTAGTTGACAGAGGAGTCTTCGTAGCACCTCTTCCTTAGTGGCTTATATTTATTCTCTGATATGTTATTTATATTGTTTTAGTATCGACTTTCTTTTACATCAGTAACATGTAAGAAGACTAGCCGGTAGGCGAAGATGGCCAGCTCTAAGCGTGCCGTTGCAGTTCAGCCTCTACACACAAAGGCGGACCGTTATCTGGTTAGAGTCTAAAAATGCCATCTCTTACCTCACTTTGGACACAAACTAAACACTCCAGACAACAGAAATGACTCGATACTTGCATAAACACAATAACCATTTACTGTGAAAAAATTAATATTTTTTTATGAAACCTCCCAGATTATGTACTGATTTTGTTCGTAAGACACATATCTAGTCATTTCAAACCATTTCAGCACCAATGAAATATTTTGGGAGTGAAAATATGGATGTTTCTAAATGCTATTTTTGTTTTCACTACTCTCCTTAGTTTTCACTGGAGAAATTTTTTGCGCTTCATCGTGAAGCACAGGGAAGATTTAGGAAGTAAAAAATACATTGTTAGGTTCCCCAGACGTTTCTTTTCATTTTAGTAAGAAAAAAAAAAATCTGTTCTCGAAATTTGAGGAAATGGTGCCGGGGCTGGCCATACGGGTCCCGACAAAATCTGGACCCACCGCCAGGGAGGGGCTAGGCAGGCCGTTGCTAGGCAACGACTCGTTGCCTAGCAACCAAAACCTTGCGGACACAACTAGGTCGCAGGCTGGTAATTGTATCCCGGTTTGGTAGGAATTAGTTATTTTGAAGGGTAGAAGTGCCTGCCACAATTAAACAAGGCTGCTGGGGACACTGAGGCCAATCTTCACAGGGTTGCCACTCGAAAAGTAGAGGAGAGAGGGAAAATATGTATGGCACACTTTTGATAGGGAAAGACCTCAACATTACGCCTAAAGAAGTCAGAGCTTTCTACACACATTAGTAATGCTTCTACAGCTCAAAATGTGAAAAGTACGAAAAAGCGTTTTTTCGGCCGTTGCTAGGCAGCGAGTAGTTGCCTAGCAACCAAAACCTTGCCGACACAACTAGGTTGTAGGCTGGTCATTGTGTCCAGTTTTGGTAGGAATCGGTTAATTATACAGGGTAGAAGGGCCCGCCACAATTAAAAAAAAAAAAAAAAAGTTTTCAGCCGTTGCTAGGTAACGAGTAGTTGCCTTGCAACCATAACTTTGCCGATGCATTTAGGTCATAGGATGGTCATTGTATCCAGATTTGTTCAGAATCGGTTAAATCTGAAGGGTAGATGCCTACCACAATTAAGCAAGAAAAAAGGAAAACAAAAAAGAAAACGCGACTAACAAGACGGGCAAAATGGGGCTGGCCAATATACAGGAATAATGTTTAGAATAAATCGCTAAAAAAGAGGTGCTGTAAAGTTTACGAAACCAGTGAAAGTTAGACACACACACACACACACACACACACACACACACACACACACACACACACACACACACACTGATTTCTCTTCAGTATCTCGACTACACTGTACAATTCTCTTTTTGTCCAGCTTACGGCACACTCTAGGCACATACGTCAAAAATAAAAATTTTGGCGAGTGGAGAAGTATTTCGAGGAGCAAAATGGCTGGCTTATAAATGACGTGGGGGTATAAGCGTGTAAGAAAATATTAGATGGATCCCGGGAGGCATATGCACTTGGCCCTCTGACCCTAATCAGCATGTGTCTTTGGTGTGGCGTGGGGTCTGTGGGTGCGTAGCGTTGGTGTCTGGGTTCTAAGTGGCTTTGGAGATTTTGCAACAACTCCTACAACACCTCATCATCCTCTTGTGTGCCATTTATACGAACTATGTTGATGCTAAAACTATATAAACAACATACAAAAGCGTGTTATGATGAAAATAACAAAGTAAGTCAATCGGCATGAAATGTTAAGAAGCTTCCTGTGTCTCTCAGAATACGACACTGAGGCTAAACTGCGTCAGCTAGAAAACACCTCCTCTATTTTATGTTTACTGCAAAGAAATGAAGGGCTCAGTTGTGTATCCAACTTCTCTTGTTCCAAAAACCTCTTTGCACCAAAATAAAATTGTCGCAGATGTGAATTATAATAACGTCTTTGGACTGAAGGGGTTAAAATCTGGTTAGTTGTGAGTCGAATACCCCGGTTTTATTTGTCATTACATGCACATTCCTTAAAGAGGTTACATTAGAAAGTTTGCCTAGTCATAATATATTCAGCTTTCTTCACCTGGCTAAACCGAGATCAGTTTCGCAAAATGGAAAGCGTAAATGATGATGCTGAAGACGTTAATTATAAGACATCATTACAAATTTCTACGATATTAAATTGTTTATTGAAGGTACAGTAACTGTTATCACATATCGCTTTTTTTTTTTTTTTTTTTGTCACATTTATATTCACTTATTTGATCGTGAAGTACTGTATATGTATGCTGTATGAGTGAAGACAAACGTTTATACAACTAATCTTAAACACAACTTGACTTACGTTGGTTTATAAGTAACGTGAAATGTTTTCTAGCTGTATGAGTGAAGATAAACGTACATACAATGCCTAAAAAAGCATCCCCACTTGGGGGTAGTTAGTTGTGAAATCATAAGCTGTGGATCACTAAAGCTGTTTCGGCAAAGTTGGTAAGCATACAGTAACATCTAAGCTTGCTAATAATGGTTTTGCAATAGCACTTACGCAGTATGTGTAAGGTTATCAAAATGTGATGAGAATGTTACATCACAAATCTAATAAATCATTTTTGGATAAATGGCGGCTAAAATGAGAATATCTTAATCTATAATCATTATCATTGTAAACAACGGGGTTTGAGTTGCCATACAGTCATACAGTATATGAACTGACAGTGAATGCGATACACAAACCAGTGTCATTTTCTTGCATCCTAGAATTGTTCATGGAAAAAGTGAATCGATATTACTGTCTGCAATAGTACATTAGTGGCATAACAAAACAATACTATGGCTCTACATCCTTTTGACAGCACGTCTTCGCCAGCATCATATTCTAGCGTTAATCTGCCGGTATTGTTCCACCTAGTAGTTCAAGATGGAGAAAGAACATTTTTAGGCCAGGTTATAACAATATGAATAAAAAAGACTTACGTATTATTCCTATTCACCGTATTCTAACTTTTTTCTGAATTAGCTTGTGTGTCTGACTTCTTTTCAACTTTTTATACTTGATCATGCTTATTTTTTTCCCGTTCGTTTCCTTCCATTAACCTTCCAAAAATTCCTCTTCTTCCCCACCCTTTCAAACTCCCTGCCTCCCTTCTGTCCATCACACTCTTTCTTGCCCATATTCAGTTCTATTTTCGTTCTTTTCCTACCCCTACCTACCATCTTAAACTCTTTGGCTTACTCATATCATTCCTGTCGTTGTGCTCGGCCACCACTTTCTCAAGCTCTTCTGCTTGCCGGTATTAATTTTTGTTTCGCAATTTACCCTCTCACGGCCACGCTTTCAAAGTGTTTTCCTCGTCCATATTTTTATATTTTCAGAGTTTTCCTTTCCTCCTCTCCACTTTCACACACTCCCCAAAGACTGGCACATTCACCGCCCTGCAGTGCCCTTGTCGATACATTTGTGTCAGAGTAACGAAGGAGACGGCCACCTCCTGCTCCAAGTTTTTCCTTTGTATTTTCTGCCTCTCGTGCGTGGCTATTTTCTTCTGAGCTGGATCACACTCGGCTCTACTGTGGGCTGTATCATATGTAAGTGGATAATTCGTAGCACCTTTCCATGGAGAGTTTTTCTGAACATTACTCGTACCCCTCATTATTCTCCTGTGTGTTACTGATGCAAAAAAGTCGATATTAAAACGATGCAAATGTCGTACAAGGGAATATTAAGGCGTAACATGCAAAACAAATTGTCAAGGAATAGGTGCCACGAAGCCTCCTATGCTACCTAAAATTGGCACCTCGCCCCTTTCACAGGTATCTCTTTTCAGAGTAATGAAAACCTGTTTAGCCTGAGGACTTTTTATGTATTTCATCCTTGTTACCTTCAAGCCCCTTGAGTGTGGTTAACCCATACACTACAAGACTGTACGTTTTACGTTTTAAATTTGTTATCTCCACACGATTTTATTCACCTGAGGGTACACTTTTCGCGCGGCAGGTGTTGCATTTGCCCTTCATTAATTTTTTTCCTGTTTTGAATAAAATCATCTGGTGGTTGGAAGAATAAAAGCAGACAATAGGTCTTGCGATAAGGGTAGTGCAGCAGGTGTTTGGGACATATGTAATGAATTTAATAACAAAGAGAGTGTACTGAAGCCAGGACACAGGAGAATGAGGAGAGTAAGCTCAAGAAAGAGGTGGTCAATTAGCCCTTTCACCCAGAGGGATCTATGTTAAGATGAATAAAATTGTGTGGACTTTGTCAGGATAAAATACAAAGGTGGTCCTGGTACTGAATGAGTAGATGTCGTGAAGCTGAGGATGAAGGTCGGCCTTTAATGCCGGAAAGAACTGAGCTGGTTATGATAAAGAGAATAACCCTTCACCACCATATCGCCTTCTTATGCTTTATTCTTGCCTTCCCCAGACGATTTCATTCATCTTAGTGGAAGGAGACCTGTCGTAGTGAAGGAGTTAATGAAGGCTGTGTATATACACCTGTCGTAGTGAAGGAGTTAATGAAGGCTGTGTATATACACCTGTCGTAGTGAAGGAGTTAATGAAGGCTGTGTATATACACCTGTCGTAGTGAAGGAGTTAATGAAGGCTGTGTATATACACCTGTCGTAGTGAAGGAGTTAATGAAGGCTGTGTATATACAGTACACCTGTCGTGGTGAAGGAGTTAATGAAGGCTGTGTATATACACCTGTCGTAGTAAAGGAGTTAATGAACGCTGCGTATATACACCTGTCGTAGTGAAGGAGTTAATGAAGGCTGTGTATATAGAATCCATCATATTTACATCTAAGTCAACGAAGATCGTCTATAGGAAGCAGATAATTAAGACATCCTCGTAGTGGCGTTTGCAACAGGTTCTTTTTGCTGTCGGCATCCTGAATAAACTCTGGGATCAAACGTCCAGCAACGGACACATAATTATAACAGTATTTTAACTGTTTCGCCTAATATAATCAGAATAAGTTATTTTGCTGAGACTAATGCAAGACGGTTTTGTTCAGGTAATGGAAATTGTTGTGTTCAAAGGTTTTACAATTGAACCTTTGAAATACTCACTTGAATAAAACCCTAAACTTAAGCCGAATATATACACGAATGCGTTCACAGAAAGCAGCAGAGCTAAATGAACGGAACGAAAAAGCAGCCTAACAGTAAAAGTTGTGTGTATGCAGTCTGAGAGTAATGATGTTTGGGAGACTGGCTGGATCTTACTCGTTATGTAAACCAGGCCTCTTCCTCACCCATTTACTGTATATTTCCCACGTATATTCCAATGTATGATATTGATGCAAAATATTAAAGAGGCAGTAGTTTCATGGAAGAAGATACTATTTTGTGGCGCGTGCTGTCTTTATGTGTGTGTGTGTGTGTGTGTGTGTGTGTGTGTGTGTTTACTTCTTGTGTTTGTTGTGTATTTGTGTTTATTGTGTATTTGTGTTTGTTGTGTTTTTGTTGTTTGTTTTTGGTGTGCGTTTGTGCGTTTGTATGTGTTTGTGTTTGTGTTTGTTGAGTGTCTGTATGTGTTTGTGTTTGTTGTGTGTTTGCGTGTTTGTATATGTTTGTGTTTGTTGTGTGTGCATGACCCTGCGTCTGTTTTTTTTTTCTTTTAATTAATTATGCCAGTTACACCTTGATAGTCTCACCTGTGTTTCCATAGGAAAGACAAGTGCTCGTGGGCTCTTCGGGCCCCTCGCACTTGCTCCTGCGGAGGGCTCTCGCGCTGCTATAATATATTTTAGTTATTGCTGTAGGCAAAAAATCCTACGGAGATCCTATGCCGGGCACCGGGAGCGAAGTTTTTTTTATCAAAACGTGATCGCTTATTAAATATAGTAAAAGTTTTTCAATCGTGATGGTACCAAGTTTTTCACATCAGCGAATTTTTTGCGATTTTTGTGCCAATTTTGGTGCGATTTGAATGTGTAGTTTCGGCTGCCCAAAACACACACACACACACACATACACACACACACACACACACAGTAGTAGTAGTAATTTATTGACAAAAGTACAAAGCACATAACAAAACATAATACAAGAATTGTCCAACATGAATATTAAATAAAAATTTCCTTACTAGTAAAGGGCAAAATAATTCGCTAAATATAAAGGCTGCTAATATTATAATAAGTAAACACAAAACTAGAACCTCTTTGGTATATAATAATATGTAAAGGACTCTTGTTCTCGACATTATAAAGACTTAAGCATATACCCTAAGTACAGCGTGCACATAGTCACAAACTTCACTCAGATGAGTTTCTTCACCAAAAAAGTTCATTAACATTATTAAATGTCAACTCTGGGTAGTTATTCCTGCAGTGTGCAGTCAATGGACAGTCTATAAGTACGTGTCGTTCTGTTTGTACGTGTGCACCATCACACACACACACACACACACACACACACACACACACACACGCACACGGCTATTGCTATAGAATATTAGATATGTCGAGCGCCATTCCCATTTCTCATCTTTTTTTTGTAATTGATTTATTTTCAGTATGAACATTGCCTCAGAAACGTGGAAGAGAATGAAAATGTGTAATATAAAGAAAAAAATCACCGAAAAAGTGGTGTTGGCGAGCCTCCTGTGCCACGCAGAATACAACCACCCATTGTCCTGACTCAGCAGCACCTCTGTACACTCCCATGATGAACGCTGGGGGAAGTACACAGACTCTTATCTTCATTATATACCACACAACATTAACCACAAAACTGTCCCCTGACACTAGATTTCTGCCTGTCCTGTCACCATTGCATAAAACAAAGCGATCAGCTTTTACCAAGCAGTGTTGAGCATCCATATGATTATTGTATGGATATCATCCAACAAAGTAAATTATTTCTGTTGTTAAGGAAACCTTTTGGCTTATCATTCAAAGAAGAGTCACATATAGGCTGCAGTACATCAAATAAATGGATTGTAAATGTCCTCACCTATACAACACTACACTACACTAAACAACTATAACACTGCACTACATACAACGTGCTAGCTGCTTGCAGCAGCTCCTAAACAAGTTACCTAGTATCTAGTAATAGCTCAGGGACCTATTCTGTTAATATTTTCGCACATTTAGCAAACACTTTCAAACCTGAATTAAAAAAAAAAGAAAATGCACCTGGTAGTTTCTCAACAAAGATCACTACCTCCACGCAGTGACATGAGGCAGATGGTAACGATAAACTGTAATATACCAGTTTAACTTGGGTTGCATAATCTACACGGGTACAAATGGTAATGTACGTTGAAAACTCTTTAAAAAAACAAGTACTTACAACCCTTTTCCAGTTCGGTGCCAATAGAGGCTGAAATAAACTGAGGAAAATGGTGATGCACAGTGTCTGAAATTGAACTTGAAGCTGAGACTGTGGAAAGGAGACAATGATAATGCCAGTGGGTCAAATGAGCAGACCAACAAAGCGGTATAGACACATACATACAGATGGTGGCGGAGAGAGAGAGGGGGGGGGGAGGGTTAGAGTGGAAACAAGAAAGGGGAGGGGTTGGAGTACGGTTGTATACCATCAAAGGTCATGAATGAGATAAGGAAAGAAAGACTCCAACTGAGGGAGAAATACAGGCAGTTAATGAGGTGGTTAGGTTATCACGGCACGAGTCCCCATCACGCTGATCTGATCTGACAGCGAAAACAGGCCAAACATGGAGAGGAGGGGTGGAGGAGGAAGGGTTGGGTGCGAGAAGAAAGGGGGGAGAGAGTAGGGGTGAGGGATGGGAAAGGAAGGGAAGAGTGGGGAGTAGGAGGTGAGAGGGAGGGAAGTGGGGAGGGGAAGGGAAGTGGGGAGATGCTAAAATATAGGTAAAGATAGGAAATGAAAAATGAAAGGGTGAAGGAAGGCAGTTGAAGGGATGGGAAAAATGGGGAGAGGGTAGGGAGGAAGAAAGTCCCAGAATAGAGAAAAGAAGAGAAGAGAAGGAAAAGAGTGGGTGGAGGAAGATATACAGGAGAGAAAAAATAAATAAAAAGGAGGGGGGGGGGGAAGCAGAGAAGAGGAGTGAGAGAGAAAGGAAAAGTAGTGAGGAAGGAGGAAAGAGTGGGTAGGACGAAGTACAAAGGAGAGCAAACAGCAACAGCCCTAAAGGTCCTTTCGTGGCTGCATGGTGTAAGGAATCTTGCAACTAACAAAACTATTCTATCAGTTAGTCCTTTTCTCTCCTACTGTCTCTTTCTAATCAGTCACCCTGTATTAACTGAAATGAAACTTAACAAAGTAATCATATTGTCTTGGCCGAGATTTGATCTCAGACCCCTGGGCTTCACATGCGCACAAGTTACCACTGAGCCAAAGTCCTCTTTGGTTCAGTGGTAACATATGCGTGCATGTGAAGCGCTGTGGTCTTCAGATCAAATCTCGGCCAGAACAGTGGGATTAATTTGTTGTTTCATTTCAGTTATTACATTGGTGGCAGTGGGATGTGAGGTGAGGTTTGGTTGGCAATTCAGTGTTGTTCCTTGGTTAGCTGATGGCCGTGTCCTTGCAATCCGGAGATGAGGCTGTTCATTGTGGTCCACAGCGTCCCCAGTGGTGGCCCACAGTGCTACGCTACCATGTGTACTCAAAACTCACCAAATTAATCACCAAGGGAAGAAAAGAGTGATGTAATGAGGTTTATAAAAGCCCGCATTGCCCAAAGGCAAAGTGGAGATCCTCTCTTTCGGCTCAGTGGTAACGTGCGCGAGTGTGAAGTGCAGGGCCCTGAAATCGAATCTCGGCCAGGACAGTGTGGTTAATTTGTTAAGTTTCATTTCAATCATTGCAACCTAAACTCCAATTTCTCTCTGACCCCGAGGCTATCTTTCCTCCTTCACTCTCCTGTTTCTTTTATTTTGCTCTCTAATTGTTTGGTTCTGCACCGCGTCCTTGCAATTTCTCTTCGTCTTTTTTAACTCTGGTCTCTGTTTCTATTCACAGACAACAAAATTTATATTACAGTATTTATCCTTTTTTTTTTTTAATAAATCTAGGCTAAACTAATATTTAAGTGCATAGTTGATTTATTACCATGAGAAAACTAATATTTAATAGGATAAAAAAAATTAATGTACTTATTGCCCACTAATATTTCCAGTTGCTAAATGGGGCTCCAGTAAATGAACTGAGGTGTGCACAATAGTCACCTCAAAATGACGCAAAATTAAAATCTAAAATATTTGCTTCTCGATTCCCTCCAGTCTATCACATTCCGATCTCCCTTTAGAATCTATTTTCATTTCCTTCCCACCTCCTACTTTATATCCAACTTCCCGCCCTTCCTTTTCTTACAAATTCTGTTCATGACATTTTCCACCCATGACTTTTGCCTATTATTCACTTTTCAGCATTTAAGTCATACCAAACTCTTTCCAATATGACGATTGTCTTTCTTTTTTCTGTTTTAATCCCTACTCTTTCCCTTCTCACACACTCCCTCTTTCCCTTTCTCTTTTCCTCTTAATAACTGTCCAATTTTTCCAGGCTTCCTCTTACCTTTCCCGTTGTTGTTGTTGTTGTTATTGCTAAGGTCCCAGGCTCATGTGAACCTGACTGACTGCACCATCACAGCATATAACTAGTACCACTCACCATCACAGTACAGGACATAACTTATTCTATAAATCGTTACAGCCTATAACTTATACCACACATCATACTTACATACAACTCAACGACACATCAAAATATGTACCTCATATCACACACCTCCACAACCTGTGCATCCTTGTTTTAATGCAGTATATGTGACTCACTTCACACACCATTACAACTAGTGTCACTCATATAAGAAATAACTATTAATAGTGGCCAATGAGCCATCACAACTACTTTTTTTTTTACCATCACAGCATATTTCTCTTACGACACATCATCAAAACATATAATTTGTATACACATACCATAGTAATGTAAGTACCACATGTCATCACAACATATAAATCTATTACGTAGAATCACAACATACAACTGTGTATCTCTGTATCTACACAATTTCCATTATTTTCCAGAGAGAAGAAGCATAATTTTGTTCGTGACTTATGTGAAACCAAAAAATGAGGGACTTACTCTGCGACATAGGCATAAGCAAAGTTGGAAGTGCATCATCTTTAAGCTTTTTCTGTTTTTGTAGTATTGGTAGATCAAGTAATTCGTGCTTAAGACTCCTTTCAAAGGCAGTTGGTTCAAAATGCTTATAATATGTCCGTGCATTATCAGCGATGATCTTATCTTTTCCTCCACACAGATAAATCCATTTCTGCCGGAGTTCCTCATTTCTAGGGAAACGATAAAAGGAAATTTCGTCTTTTCGAGAGTGTGATGAGCACCCAAAGACAAAATTGACTCCAGCATTTTTCTTACTATTGACGTTAGGCTTATCTGACGATAATTTGATGCAGCTGCTTTCTCACCCTTTTTAAAAATGGGCACTACGTTTGCGGTCTTCCACACCTCTGGAACTTCTGAATTTAAAGAATTATTCAGTAACGTTAAATGGGGTTTAAATAATTCTTCTTTGGTTTCTTTTATAATTTTTGTATATATATCTTCCAGGCCTGCTGATTTTGGGATTTTTAACTTTTTTTTTTTTTTTCGATACGTCCTCCTTACTAACGGTATTTTACCAAAAATATTGTCCGAGTTATCATAGTAAATATTTGGTGCTCTAGGAACCAGGTCTACAGTAGATTTTCCTTGGTAAAAACTGATACGAAATATTTCATAACCTCGCTTTGCTCTTCTTATCTCCCTCTTTACACCCCTATTCAAAATCGCGTACTGGTTACGTAAGTGTTCCTCTCCACTTTTAATTTTTCTATATGTTCCTTTCCTTTAGTCTATTGAAAATTTTAATCTGTTGTTTAACTATCTTGGTTCTGAATTATTCGTTCTAAACGGGTTTGAAGGGATATATCTATACTAGCCTCTGAGTATTATTTTTACTAACTCCTTATATCTCTCACTGGCCGAACGACTGCTTTGTACCGGACCTGAGTTAATCTCCGTCACCTGAACTACATTCCCACCTATATCCTGTCCCTAACCTATGACCTGGGGTTCCCCACTGACCTGACTCTCCCTAAAGTACTGTAGGAACGTTTTTATAACCAGGCAACAGAGCCTCCCATTGATACGGGTGACACCACATGAACGTGGCCCTCTACAGCACCCATACCCTTCCTAAAAGGCAGAACCACTAAAGGGGATAAGGAGAGGGTAAGAAAGATACATAACACAGACTGTGACACAGGAGACAGTGGCAGCATACAGCCACTTCGTGTAGGCTAGAAGAAGAGTAGGATAGACAGAAGACTCGAAGGAAAAACAGAAGACAGCGATAGTAGACAGTAGTATGGTGTAAGCTAGGAGGAGGATAGGAAACATTATGCGACACAGTTGGTGAAACAGAAGACTGTGATAGTAGGCAGCGGTGTGATGTAGATTAGGCTGTTTGCTGCGGACCGTGGTTGATTTGCCAATATCCACTCCACAAGCACAGTGACAGTCAATATGCTACAACACAAAGACGTCCTTGCCATTGAGCCTCCCACACTTTCCTTAACATATCATCCCTATCTTCTGCTTCATTGTTCTCTCCAACTCATCCTTTTCTCTCCCGTCTTACTTTCTCCTAGATTTTTCTCCTACCCATTCCAGTCCATCCCCTTCCTGACCTCACCTTTTATTCTCTACTTTCTTCTTCACAGGTTGTATTCATAAAAAGTCCTCACAATTATTACGATAAACGAGAATGCATTAGCAATTGGCTATTATTACAGATCTGTTTATTTTTTTGTCGTATTTTGTCAATCAATATTCACTTTAATTTGTTTGTGAATTGTTTGGTAGTTGTACAAGTGAAGACAACAGTATACAGAAGTACTGTAATCTTATTCACAACTTCAGCATAGGTCAGTTTATAAATCCTGCCCCCATGCCTCTCCTTCCTGCCCATGCCTCCACCTCCTCCCCCCGCCCGATCGCCATCCCAATGCCTCTCCTGTACAGCATCAGCACTTGTTACGAAGTAAGATCATTGTACTGACTGAAGATAAGGCAGTCAATTACCTGCCTCACGGGTATTGCTGACGTTGGTGCCTTTACCCAGAAGAAATGACGAGTTAATTTAGAGGCAGGAGAAGAAGTGGGAATGTTACAGCCTGTGTATCTGTCTGCTGCGTGACAAAACATCTCTTTATCTTATTAGGGTGGCTGTAGGAAGAAGGTTAGGTGTTTGCCTGTAGACTAAAAAACTTATATGAACTCTGTCCTTTTCATTTCACTCGACTTCTACATATCAATCAGTCTCAACATAGACTTGGTGAATGATGGGGACGTCTTTAAGCGATGGCACTGGCGTAACCTGTGGTCTCCACTGTCTGGTTATGCAAGTGTTCCTCACCTCCCTCACTATCCCCCAAGGGAGGATGGTGGACTGTTGTAGAACGGCAACTTCAGCCTGCGGTCCATTTCACATGAGGTTGAGACACAGCAACAACCTTTACTTTAATTTCTCTTTCCATCCTATTCCCATTATATTAAATAATATTTACTGTTAACCTCGACTGCAGCCTTTCATTCCATCCCATCTCAGCACCTTGCCAACTCTATGTAGTCTTTGGCTATCCACACTATTCTATATTTGCTACTCTCATCCCACCATATGCCAGACTCGTGTATACCCAATTTCCTATTAACACTCTACTTTCCTTTGTCTCCATGAGGCCAAAACTATCACGGATGGTTATTTTTATAAATTCAAACACGTTTGATTTTACCCTCCACTGCATAAGACCTGTACATTCGTTTGTGTGTGTGTGTGTGTGTGTGTGTGTGTGTGTGTGTGTGTGTGTGTGTGTGTGTGTGTGTGTGTGTGTGTGTGTTCCACATCAGGTCAAGGGCGTCTGCGTTCAATAATTGGCTTCTCAATTATCTTGATGATGGAGAGGAGTAGTGAAAAGGAAAAACGAGGCCTGGACAAATTGTTATTGGTGTGAGATTCCATAACACCCCTTCCATTGCTATTTATTCTGCGCCTTACACCCCAGAACTTTATTCGTACATTGTGGATGGAAAATGATCAATAATAAATTTTCAAGAATATCATACATGAATATGTCAAGGTGTAATATCGCAAATAAATAGCTAAGGAAGAAGTGCCACGAGGCCACCTGCGCCACTTAGAATACGGCTCATGTCAGGATGATGAGGAAACAACAGGATGAGAGGAAGGCTAACGGGAAAACGGCTTATAATTATTGCATGCCACCTACACGAGGGTCTTAAGGCGTCTCACTTAAGAATGCCCTCAGGTGGACCTCTCATGTCAGATCACTTGCTAAAACCGCCTCAAAGAAACTTGGATTATTGTACAGAGTCCGTAGCTTCTTCACTGACGAGCAGTTAGCTATAATTTATAAGAGTCATGCGGACTCTCAGCTGGAATATTGCTCACCCTTGTGGAATGGCTGTGGAGAGGTTTCACTAAAACAACTAGACAAAATTCAGAACAAAGCTATTAGAATCATTAACAACCCTGTCATTACATATAAACTACCTCCCCTGCATGTAAGAAGGAATGTTGCCTCCCTTGCATTATTTTACAGATATTTTTTTGGCAAATGCTCAGACGAAGTTGCGTCCATGGTGCCACCTCTCCATGCCTTCCCTCGTGCTACACGGGCATCTGGTAGCGTTCATGACTAGAGTGTCACTCAGCCATATTGCAGAACTTCTGCCTATCAGAATTCTTTCATTCCCAGAACTGCTTCTCTCTGGAATTCGCTTCCCAGTGTTGTTTCCCTCCAAATTTCAACCCACAACTGTTCAAGTCTAACTGTTACGGATATTTTATGAACGGAGGACACCAGTAATCTAGTGTATGGATTGTTTTTTTTTACTCATTTGTTTTTCCTTCCTCCGTTCTCTAATTTATAAAAAAAAAGAAGTTAATTTTACAAAGTCCCAATCTTCCCCTTGAATACGACCAGCAATAGTCAGTGTTTCACCCAGGCCCCAGTTCTTAATGCTGGGACGGGCGAGGGAAGAGGAGAACGAACGTTGTCTAAAAGTCTGACTGGCAAGAAAACCAAAGTCTAATGAACTGATGATGAGAATGACTGATAGGGACGAAAGTAAAGGTTTTGGTTATCATAGTCCAGAGGTTTGAGAACTAGCCTGAGAGTGTTAATATTGTCACCATAAACTCTCTCATAGTGCGGCCAACTCTAGTACTTATTCCTGAGAACGCCAGACAATTTTATATAGGTGATCAATATGAGTGATATATATATAAACATGATGGATGAAAATGAAATGATGTGGAGGTGAGAATGATGCACTGAAAGTGAGACAGTGTGAAGATAAGGTAATGATGAACTGACACAGAAGATAAAGTAAGGGGAAAGTTTATGTAGGAATGGGAGAGAGTACAATTATTTCACCTTAACTTGGCCCAGACTTTCGGCCTTTTGCAGATTATTTAACATTTCTCAGTGACAGAAAAGGATGATCCTACGACTGTTTATTCTGTCCATAGCATTACTTTGTGACTAGCATTCTATTCTACAGTTAATCTGTTCTTACAGGGCGACATTCAAGGTAGTGAGATGGGAACAAATTAGCTGTGTTACAGTAAAAGAGCATACAGTACTCGAGAGAGGAATCGTGGGGTGGATATGGTGAAGTAATAAGTGTAAAGTGATGTGGCTATGAGGATGAGCTAATATTCGTAATAAGGTGAGGACAGGGTGGAGAGAAGAGGAGTGGTACAGTATGGGGTAGGTGGAAAGGATAATGCAACGTTAGGATGAGAATGAAATGAAGTATATATGAAGATGACGGTGAATAGTATGATATCAAAGAGAAAGTATGATATGAGTGTACGTGTAGAGAAGAATAAGAGAACTAATTATGGAAGGAATGATGAGGATGAAGGTGCGTTGGGATGGTGTGTCAGTGTGAGTCATGGCAGCAACCCACACATGGTACTGATTACTGTCATCTGGCCTCGTCATGATGCGGCAGATCGTGAAAAAAAAAAAAATGGTGTCATGAACAGCAAGTTATTTTGCGTAATCAGGCTGAGGCTAGCGTTGCTTTGGTATCGATCAAAAGGGCCTGATATATTTTATATATAGATTTATCTATGTATTTTTTTATGTCTATTCTTTTGAACTTACCGTCTCCGGCTTTGTATGCAACTCACCCTATAATCTATTCGTGGGATATAGAGCTAAAGTACACTTCTCTCTCTCTCTCTCTCTGTATATATATATATATATATATATATATATATATTGCCAGGCGCCTCAATCCCGTTTGGGGTGGCCACAAACAAATCGCCTCCAAGTCGCCCTGTCCCCAGCCATTTCACTGCCCTGCTCCCAACTCACCCCCTCCTCTCTCATATACCTCTCCACCCCATCCCTCCATCTCATCCTCGGCCTCCCCCTCCCTCTTCCCCCCTCCACCTCACTCACATACCCTCTCTTCGTCAGTCTTTCACCCTCCATCCTCTCCACATGGCCAAACCACCTCAGTGTGTTCCTCATAACGCTTCCTATCACATCCACATCCACACCACAACGCTCCTTTATATCCTCATTCGTCAGCCTGTCTCTCCATGTGACTCCACAGGCTCCTTTTAAATAACTCATTTCCACTGCTCTCACTCTCGACTTGTGTCCTTCCAACAACGTCCAAGCTTCACTTCCGTACGTTAGAGTTGGTATCACAGTACTGTCATTTAGTAACTTTTTCACTTCCATGCTCACTTCCTTGTTTCTTATCGCTGCTTTCAAAGAACCAGCAACCTTTCTTCCCTGTGTGTACCCTTTCAAGCACTTCACCCTCCAAACCTCCATCCTTACTCATCACACTACCCAAGTACTTAAACGTACTCACATTTTCCAATACCTCACCATCCAACCTCGCTGTACATTCACTGACTTCACCTCTCTCGAAGACCATCACTTTACTCTTCCCTATATTCACCTTTAGAATCCGTTTCTTACACACTCTCCCAAACTCATCCACCAAGCCTTGCAGCTCCCCTTCGTCTTCATTCAACAACACAGTATCATCTGCAAACACTATCCTCTCTCACCAGGGCCACTCCAACATCCACTACCTTACCTTGTACCTCTTTTATTACCCCATCCATGTACAGATTGAACAACCATGGAGACATGACACATCCCTGTTTCAACCCAACTTTCAAAGAGAAAAATTCACTTAGTTCACCATCCACACGCACTGCAGCCTTCGCACCATCGTACATACTCTTCACAGCATTCAACAACTTCCCATCTACTCCATATATTCTTAACACTTTCCACAATCCTTGTCTATCCACCCTGTCATATGCTTTCTCCAAATCCATGAAAGCCGCATACAACTTCTTTCCCTTCTCTAGAAACTTTTCCACTAAAGATCTAAGAATGAATATCTGATCTACACTATATATATATATATATATATATATATATATATATATATATATATATATATATATATATATTCAGTTTTGAGTGCTTGATCCGATTTAGACCAGGCTTGGTAGAGGTGTTAAAGGTCAGCCAAGGGGCTGACGTGTTCTTTTTTTAAGGGCAATATGTCAAAGGTCAAGATCACCTGGCAAGGTCAACATAAACAGTTTTCATCAGATATAGATCAAGCTGTGCTGAAACTTCGTGGGTAAAACAAAGCTGAAAGGATTCGGTTTGTAGAACAATGTCAAAGGATTAGGTCACAGGACACGGTCAAATGTTCGGCCGTATTATCCAAACAGCTTTGAATCAGTTTTGATAAAACTTGCTGGTTGGACTGAGAATCATTTCCGGAAAAGAGATTTGATTTTCATTTCCACAGATTAAAGGTCAAAGTTACGGAGATAGGTCAATTCAAAGAATTTATACGATTTCAGTCAAGGCTAGTAAAACTGTTGAGAGTTAGGCAGGAATGAAGTGATATAATTTTAACAATAATCGGTCGAAGATCAAGGTCACAGGGAAATAGATAAATATTCTCCCCTCTGATAATTTGAAGGGCACTGTCGTTGCACTCTCTCAGTGTTCTTTCTGCTGTTATTTTTATGATTATCTTCATTACTTCCCCCACAGGATCTGAAAGGGGTAGCTAAAAATAATATCTGCATTCCCTTACGCCAGGCCCTGTTACACCCAGACTCTGTAACTATTGTCACCTCCTTTTTGGTACTCCTCCCTCTTCTACTCTAGGCGTCACTAAAATGGTCTCTATTCGTCATTAAAAAATAATTCTATAGAACTGAATTGCATGCAAGTAAAACAAATCACTAATAAATTCCCTATGAAGTGACACATTATATAATCAATTTTAACAACAAACCTTACAGATCGTGTAGGTCATTACTGTGACTACCAAGGGATTGATTCAGGTGAGGAGAGCACGATATGCGACTTGAATATTGACAAATTTTATGTTTAAAGATACTCGTATAAACACATGTAAAGATGAAAATCTAATAATTGTCTCAAAATTTTCGTTTGGGATACGTCTTTGTTTTATGGTCAGCAGTTCACTCCCATTACCTGTTAAGCGCTACGGTGGTCCTGTCATAAACCCAACAATACTCCAGCGGAAGGTGACCACACCACAACTGGCCAACCTCACAACCACCCTACCCTCACCCCAACACACTAAGTAAACTCTACCCCAATTTACCCAGCTCATTAACACCCCACCTAATTCCATCCAGCAGGCTCCGACTCATCCCTTACTCATCATCCATTACCCATTACCTATGCCCACATTCCATCAAAGCCGGACCCTACACACCAACCATTATAAGACTCCACCAGACATCCACTCGCACCTAGACTCCCATCCACCCACACACCCACATATCCTCCACCCATCAGGATCCGACCTTTGCCCCACTCTCCACTCACCACCCAGTATTCCTTTCCATCAAAACCCATTTAAGTTTTCACCCTACACTACTTGGACCGCATCTATTCCCTACCCCAGCACGATCGGGCTCATCTCCTTCTCTCTCTCTCACCAGTAATTAGTAGTCACCCCATTCCATCAAAAATTCACCCACCATGATCAAGCCCATCCCTCACTCACTGTCCAATATCCACCAGCCCATTCCGCCAACCGCCACTCATTTGTACTCCACCCGACACCCATCCAAGCTAAGCTCTCCCTTCCACCCTGACCAACACCTTGACCCCACCCCTATCCCAGCCATAGACCCCACCCGCACCCACCCAGACTCCCGACAAACCCATAGTGATGTGTGAACAGGCCACAGGAACCAAAACCACAGGGGCGCCTGGGACCATCCTTCATACTGCTCTCCCACCATACCATAAAACACACACACACACACACACACACACACACACACACACACACACACACACACACACACTTTTTCTTACATGTGCATGCTCTCCGTTACGGCTCAAGCAGGTAACATTAATTTTCTTTTGCTGTGGCACATCACCACCATTCAACCTTTATTTCCTCTCTATCTCCGGAAGGTTCTCGGAGTGGCATTAGACATATCGTAATACCACTACCTTAACTATTTACCCTCCCTACATATACATTGATATTCTCTTGTACGTTATTGATGTGAAGTTCGTCGATATTACAAGTATATAAATAAAATACTAGAGAATATCAAGGTGTACTATGCCAAAATATCTCGATAAAGAAAGAGTGCTACGAAGCCTTCTGTCACATATAGTGTGATAAAGTCAAGGAAGGGGGATTAGAAGGAGAGCAGTGAATATACAAAACACGGACGGTGACATAGAGGATAAGGTACTGGTAGATGACGGTGTTATGCTGTGGATTTGGCTGTTGAGTTTTTGCAGACTGATTTTAGCTTGTGAGCGTCCACTTCACTGTCTCATTGGCAGTCAGTGGGGCTCGAACACATGTTAACAGCGTCACCCCCCCCCCCCCCACACACACACAAGGCCGGTACCAAATCGATCGACCCACAGTCTCCTAGAATATGGCTTTCTTCCATTGACCATCTTCAACCCCTCCATGGTACTGAAGACAATTGCCTTCATGTGGTGGCACTAATGTAACCAGGCCATTCTGATACAGTCACTCAACCGTCTCTCAACTCCCTTCCTATCCATCGCAAGGAGGATAGTAAACTGCAGGAAATGAAGAGAGCAACCTGTTTTGTACACGGGAAAAATCATCCAGTATATTACCAATATGCCGGGAATCGAACCCTGGACTCTCAGATGAAACATTGGTTACAAGATCGTGACAATATGAGATAACTTTTACCTGGTCGTGGTGTAGTGATATGCTGTCCGGCTTTCATCTAAGAGCCCCGGGTTCGATTCCCGGCATATTGGTAATATACTGGATGCAGGAAATGATTAATTTCAGGCAGCAGCCCATCGGGTTTACGTCCACATGAGCCTGAGGCCTCAGCAAAAACAACAACAACAATCCCCTCTTTGCTCAGCCGCCCACTCCCCAAGGTGGTCCAGGCAGCCACAGACCAGCACTAATATCCTTCCATCTCACCTTCCTTGGCACTTAGCGTGTCCAGGGGTCGTATATAGAAACAGTTCTCACCCACTTACGGGAAATCCAAGTCTCCATAGCAGTTAACTATTATCAGATTTTTTTTTTTTCACACTTTTAAGTTTTCATGTTCACGCTAGTTTAGTTACGATGAGTTTGATGATTGTATGATTGAAGATAAAAAAATATAAACAAGCAATTTCATACACAAGTGAAGCTTGAGAAAGTTTATAAGTACGACCCCAAATCATACCCAGCATAACACATGTGTTTCACTATGTATTATTCTTTATACCGTCAGATGTTTTTATTCAGCTTAGGAGTGACCATTTGTAATGAACGATTACAATCAAGGCAGTATATATTTTTAGTACAAAAGTACCATCCCTAGAATATTCTCATAAACTTGGGGAAAATCTCTGGTTATCAGACCTTTAATGAAAGTTTTATTTAACACAACCAGTTCAAAAAGTCTTCATTACACAGGGTGAAACCGTCTGGAGATGGCAAGAATTAATTAAAAAGAAAACGAAATCCCCACCATGAAGGGATGAACACGTGCTTCGTTACATTAACGGCCGATAAAAATGGAGAGAGATACGAATAAAACAAGCCTTTTCGCAGAGGGCGATCAAGTATACAGCAGAAGTAAGAACAGTGCCTCATTATTACAGTGAGTGATAAAGAGGGTGGTAAAGCACCACTGAACTCTATAACTCGGACGGGCTTTCTCATGGGTAGCGCCGCATAGTTTGTGTGTCCGCCGCCAGGGTGGCGGTGGTATAGTGGCAGCCATGTGCACCCTGCCGGACGCCCACGCCTTTTGAAATCAGCCGATGAGAGCAGCAAATATGGTGCCATGGTCCACTGCGCAGTTTACGGATGCAAAGATGGGCACAGGAATTCACAGAAGAGAGATGACACTGAATTTCAAAGGTTAGAAATATATCTTGTTGCTAATTCTACGAGATTACTGGATACGTTAAATGGCCGAGAAAAACATTCTTCCCTCCCAAGTAGCACTGGTATCAGCATCTAAAAGCTACGAGTATAGTTACTTTGAGAATTTTCATTGGCAAGAGAGACAGAGGAGGCCTCCTCTTTTCTTACCGTCAACCCATCCACAAAGCTTGGTCTACAGTGGATCAAAACTGACTGCAGTGCACCTGCCATATAATCTGGGCCTTTGACCTACTGTTCTCTAAAGCAGAGGGTGTATCCCTTATTTACTAAATTTTTTTCAAATCGGACCATAACCGTTTGAGTTAAACTGTTCATACACACACACACACACACACACACACACACACACACACAAACGCGCGCTCGCGTTGGAACGCAAAACATTTCATCGGTCGCCATAGGTGTACGTCGGGGTAAAATATCGAAGTACAGACCAGGCAAGTAAAGAGACAACCTAAGTTCACATTACTTCAGATCAGAAAAGAATATCAGAAAAGGAACCGGTAGATTGGGGGAGGAGGAGGTAGGGGTGTGTGGCAGTGGGAGGGAGGGGGAGATAGGGGTGGGTGACAGTGGGAGGGAGAGGGAAGAGAGGGAGAGATAGGGGAGCGATATTGAGGGGAGGTATTGGGGCGAGGGAGGTGAGACAGGGGGAGAGAGGGAGAGTGTTCAAGGATAACAATGTTAACTGAAGTGCTGTTTGCAGTCCAGGGGTCGTATTCTCGTCAGTTTAGTAGGTTTTCTACCACCTATTCCCTATCAGTTTATTTCTGCATACGGTATATAACATTAATATTAATGATAAATGTGTACTGGTAAGCATACCGACGTCAATTTGATGTAAGATTTAATATGCAAGACTTTTTTTTTCTGTAGCCTAGTATATGAAAAGTAAATCAATAAGAGAAAGGACCTGGAAAAACTCTTAAGCCGACGAGAATATGGCAAGAGGAGGAGGAGGAGGAGGAGGAGGAGGTTGTGGTGGTGGTGGTTGTGGTGGGCTGCGATGACCTCAGGTTAGTTACAGTTTACAGAACCATAACTTGTTTGATGGGGAACAGGAGACCAGAGCTTGTTATTATCTCCAGAGTGTCTGACCAGGCAGACCCATCTACCGAAAACATGCAATAGCTGTATGTCCATGACACACAAGCGGAAGTATATGATGGACAATATACTGTATCTCTAACGAAGAGGGGCTACGAAATAATTTCTCTCATTTTCCTCCCTCCTTCGCCCATTCTCCTCTTTATTTAATTTTTCTCCCTCTCTCCTATTTTTTCGACTTTATCCCATTCTCTTCATTTTTATTTCATTCGAGTTTTCCTCTTTCTCTCTCTCTCTCAGGCTGCAATGTCTCTCTCTAACCGCCCTCCCTCATCTTCACTTTTTTCTCTCTATCAAAGTTCCCCCAATTCCCCCTCTTTTCCATTCTTCTTCTTCCTCTTTTTCAGTTTTCCTCTTCTCTTTCCCTCTCTCTGTGTCAGGCTCCGATGTGCCTCTGAGTAAACACCGCCACACAAACACTGTCACCGGGGGCAGCCATAAACCCTCCAGCAAGAGATTTATTGTAGGGGTGTCGCCCATGTTTACCCACCACTACACGGTGTTCCACGCTCCCTTTGTCTAACCGCAGCTCCCTCCACCACCACCGCTACAGGCATCTCTATTGATGTCTTATTTGCTTGCCTTTGCCTTAAGCTGACAGTGTGTGGAATATGTGGCGATTTCTGTGTTCGCTGAGTTACTGTTATTATGATGTGTGCAAGACATCTGCCACCATCACCGGCATCTTCAGTGATTTCTTTTTGTCTTCCTTCCCGCGTACACTAGCAACCTGTACTCTGTGTGTGTGTGTGTGTGTGTGTGTGTGTGTGTGTGTGTGTGTGTGTGTGTGTGTGTGTGTGTGTGTGTGTGTGTGTGTGTGTGTGTGCGTGTGTGTGTGTGTGTGTGTGTAGAAGGGGCGAGGTTCCGCACTTACCGATTAGCTGCTGCGTAATAGTTTGTAAGATTCAGTGAATGGTTTTGCGTGTATTATCCCGTTATAATAGACTTCAGTCTGTGATTTCAGGTCACGTTGGGTTCCGTCCATCGTTTAGTCCTTTCTCAGTGCTGTGAGTAAGTCAGGTTGCTTCCTTTAATATATAAAGAAAAAGATAACGTACAGATTTAAACAAATAACCATATTATTAATATCTTTATTCATTAACATATGAAGAAAGCAGTACAATTGATTTTTTCACAACGCATGGCGGATATGGCAGGTGGTCCAGATATCTAATGCTTCTGACTAACTAGCTGGTGTTTGGTAATCTTGTGTTGTGAAGCATCTTTTCCCTACACTGTGTACCTGTTGCCTTCATTTACACTGCCTGGCCTGGATTCTCGTCAGATTAAGAGGGTATTTACCACACCTTCCAACCCATCTTACTTCTACAGTTTATCAGTACTCACAACAATGATATTCAAACAAACTGTATCGATGCTAAAAAATACGTAGGTGTGAGACAAGGCAACACAATGCAAGTACATCGCTAAGGAAAAGGTGTTAGACAGCCTACTACTGTAAACCGCTGAGAATACGGTCCCTTGTTTATGTTTCGTAGAACATGTGTCGCTGTCATCAGGTTTGGCCTTTTGAACTGGAGATATTTGACAGCATCTGTCAAGGTCAATGGCTGGAGGCTGGGTTCAGAAATGGCAACAATTCTGCGTGCAATTAGACTTTGGGAGTAGTTTAAGTGGCAATATAGACTTCATAGTACACTTATGTTGCAGATTTGTTATGCCTGTCACACCATGATTTTCTTTTTATCGCCCACCTATCGAGACGGTAATGTAATCGCCTGCGTTTGTGTGTGTGTCTATGCCTGTTTTCCTGTAGTTACCAAAATATCTCAAAATTAAGTGGGCAGTATCCCTGGATATGTGGCTTGAACTGATTAGAATATTAGTGAAGCTGCAATTCTTTGAGTGATGGCGGGCGATACGCATTCCTGACTAATGTTTCGGGTGTCCTTGTTTCATATTATTTACATATCTTTTTAGTACCGGTGTAATTCAGATTAATACCAAGCTAATACTGAAATGGAAAAATGCAGGAAAAACCGCTGGGGATGAGATATTATGTAATTTTCAAAGCCATACAACCCTTGGTTCCATTAAGATCTCTTTCACTCCTTCGGTACACTGACGTCTTTTTTTTATTTTTATTCACCTCATCTCCAAACAGTTTTATTCAACTTGAAAATGAGCCTCTCGAACTAAGGCAGTTCATGAAAGCTATAACTAACCCCTCCAGTTTCAAAACCTATCCTAATAATAACAAAATCATCAACAGATGTGAATATAATGAAGTTTTAATGCATCGGGAGACCGGAAATTTGATGGATGATCAGACAAAACTAGCTGAACTGTAAGTGTATTATTCTAAAAAATTATCTACACTCCTGGCATAGTTGGAATTATCAATTCTAAAAGTCAGGCGATTCGAGAACAGGGTATGGATCGCGAGGCTGAAAAATTCTGGTGTGCGAGTGGAGGCGGTGATGATGAGAGAGGCGTGAGAGAATGCAGATTTTACGGTGATTCAGCTTGTTGAAAGCACGCAGGTCACCACAAGTGGCCACAATCACGCACCCGCACTCTCACATGCCCACCGATAGGGAGAAAATTACCTTCATCAACAGAAAATGAACGCCAGCTGTCTTTCTTCATAACTCGGATAAAGATTTTGATAGACGAGGCACAGAAAAGCGGAGCTCTGACTTTGATTCTCTCGCAGGTTTTCCTTATCATTATATTGCTTACAGGATTTTTTTTTTTTTTTTTTTTTTTAAGGCATGCTGATCCCTAACCTCTATAGTGGGACAGTTTCGGAAAACAGGAAACGAACATTAAGCTTCTCAACTACTGTATATAAAGCTATATATTATATCTTTTTTTTTTTTTCGTTTCTCAAGCACAGCTTCCAGTGGCTACAAGAAGAGAAACTCTGTTAAAATTTTAACCTGGGAACGATATTACATACATGTAAATTTACATATCTTTCTCAGTATGCGAAAACTAACAGATGGAAAAGGGAAATCTTTAGTTTTGGGTAGGTTGAGGATGGAAATATCGGTGCTGACATCAGCTACATTCCATTCTTTTTTCTGCACAAGAGTTTTCTGATGAAGGAAACTAAAACGCAGGTTAATATACCATGGCTCAAGACGAATGTAGAATTCTAATTGAGTGGTACTTCCTGTTTCTTTTTTTTTTCCCATAAAAATCAAATGGACGAAATGGAAAGTAAATACGAAAGTAAAAACTCTCTGTGGTAAGTTGGAGCTCCTACCATCCACTCACTTCGGAAACCATTTATCACGGTAAGTGGCAGCCACGTAAACGAATGGACGCTTGGTGGTCTAGTGGATTGAGACGTTCCAGCTGGATATGTCCCCATTAGGATTAACAACCGAGGAAGAGTTGAGATTTATTGCTTTCAACATATCAGCGGGAAAACAATTGATCACTTCTCCCCCGTTAACCTAGTCCAAAGCTCTACCCAACTGATGACACAATAAAGGATCTAAGGACACATGAGCAAATACAAATTCTAACATATATTTCTCCACTTCCTTTCTCGTGTCATCAGTGTTGTAGGGACTGGCAGGGTCGAGGTGCGCCTGTCTTACGTAGTGTCAGGTAAATTGCTGGGTAGTTTCGAGTTCCAGTGGGAGCGTCGGTCAAAATTCTCTCCCTCCTCCTCTCTCCCTCTCACGTCCCTTACATGTGAAGACGATGAGAAACGCACCATTATCTCTCTCTCTCTCTCTCTCTCTCTCTCTACACACTCTCTCTCTCTCTCTCTCTCTCTCTCTCTCTCTCTCTCTCTCTCTCTCTCATACACACACACACACACAAATACAATATACGCATCGATACAAACCTATGTGCACAGAAAATACCCACATACGAAGACAAACATATAAACACGCATAGGCACAGACGCAGACACGAAAACTAACACGCGATCACAAAAGAAACCCACAGACGCGCAGATTTACACAAACAAAATCGCACACCTTTTAATGCATACATGAGCACTTGCAGACGTGGTGACAGGAAATTTGAAGACATTACTGTTTTAAGATAATATGTTCTTGAATAAACATACATATCTCCACATCCACATGCAAACTCAAATTTTTCAACAAAAAGGGAAACACACACACACACACACACACACAAGCGATCCCCGTTGAAAGAACTGGTTTGTGGTGTTCAGTAGGTTATTACCACTTACGTCACTGATGTTTAGCTCTGTTACGCCATCTCTCTCTCTCTCTCTCTCTCTCAGCCAAAGGTATGAACAAATTTCAATGCGGGCAGCTGAGTGTGATGTACAGACTATGATGGGGTAATGTGACATAGGACGGGCAAACTGAATATTGGTGGGGGCGCTTACCATCCACTCACTCGATGTAGTGCTGCTCTGGAATTGTCTGCCCTTTCCTCTCCATTTTTCTTTCCTTCCATTCTCTTCTGTCTTTCCTTCATTCTGTTCTTGTCCTTCTGCCAACGGGTGACTTTACACTCCTTCTTCTGTCTTTCTTTCCTTCACTCTTTCCACTTCCTTCTGCCTGTGGGTGACTCTACACTGAGTGACAAGCCAAATGGTTTCCTGTGCACCAGGAAACCATTTACTACGCTGGGTGGTAACCATATAGCCAAATTCTGGCGCCTTGTGGTTTAGTGGGTAATTTTTGCGATCCAATCGGATTGAGCCGGTGAAGGTTTATATCCAAGGGGTGGTTGGGGTTGATTGCTCATGTTATGCCATTCAGGGATGAGTGAGGCTGGTCACTCTCATGTTAAATGTCGGGACCAACTGCCTAGCCCCGGGCTCCTACGCTCCTCATGGGGCAATGTAGGATTGGATGATGGATGGATGGATGGATATAGTCCTCGTAGGGTGTTCTGACCACGATGACAAGCTGGATAGAATGTGAACAAAGCTGGGATAATAAAGAACCAGGTTGAGAGTATGAGGAAGAAGAGGAGGTGGAGGGATTGTTACTTAGTTGGAACTTCGTTGAAATCCTGAAGAGAGGAGGAAAAGTGGATCATGTGAAGCGTAGGTATAGTTGGAGGCAAAGTGCAACAGTGATAATTGCAATTTATTTTAGGGTTTACTTAATTTTGCAAGTGCAAGTCACATTACTGTATATGCTTTTTCCCTTACTGGAAGGAATTTTGATTATAAGGAGAGATGGTAATTAATCAGACACCATCCTACACTACAGAGTTGCCGTAACTGCCATCTTTACATCAGAGGATGTAATCTTGATGTGCTAAAAATTACGATGAAAGCCGCATCTGTTACCCTTAATCCAGCCTTAATGATAATCTTTGCAGCAACAGACGGAAGCGTACCAGGAAAAACAGTCAGACCTTTTTATGGGTGGGGGATATTAGTCTTCCGCGGTAGACAGTTTATAGTTACATCGCACCCTGGCTCGAGGCTGAGGTGAAGGGATGAGGAAGAGGAGAGATAAAGAAAGGTGAATGGATAACTACGAAGCACAGTAAAGAGATCTTACAGTATGTAAGAATTTAAACGAAAGATTTTGATATACTGTATGCTCATCATCCACCCACGTTGTAATGATCAGTCAGTCAGCAACCTCTACTTCTGTAAATAATAGTAATGCTATAATACTTTGTATTGTAGAATGAAAAAATCGTTATTCATCTGCCGTTCAGCCATTTCAAAGCAAATCATAACAGGCTCTCCAGTTTCAAACATTTTGTATTATGTGATGTTTTTCCCATTCCCACACCCCTATCAATGGAAGGAGGGGAACGAGGAAGAGAGCTGAGAAATTATTAAAGGAATGGCTGTGTTCCTTTGGTGCAACATTCCCCTTAACACAGTGGTCGCCCCTACCGGATACCACACCACCCCTGCTCTAGTCCTTGCTACCACCCTTGCCACTTTACTTACCACCAGTCCTACCACCAGTTTTGCCACCACCCATACCCCAACCCATGCTACCATCCCCCAGCCACCATCCTTACCACTGTCCCTGTTACCAACGTCCTATACTATCACCCATGCCATCACCCCTGCCACTACCTTTGTGCCACCACGCTTTGTCGCCATTCGGCCAGTACCACCCATACCATCACCCCTTTGCCACCGCTCACACTTACTGCCACCACCATCTGCCAGCTTCTTTACCTCCCCTGGTATGCTAGACCACCTGAGCACCACAGTACCCAAATAAGCGTCGACAGTCCCCTCTCCAGGGACGTCCGTATTCAATTACCGCAGGAGGCGAGCTGGAGTTATGAGGTACTTAACCCATTTGCACCCAGCGTCCTCGGTGTAGGACGCAGCTGGGCAATTTCAAAAGTTAATAAAGGGGGGAACCCCAGGGTGGGGACCTATGAGCATCACGACTAAGAGCCTATAGGCGGAGGGCAGTACACCTAGTACCCTTCCAGCACAATCCCTCACACAGGAACCATGGGAGTTAATGGGTTAATATTCCACACACATGATGCCACACTAACACATACTGTCCCATTGTACCATAGCTACACACACCTACCACACACGCACACGTATACATACAGACACAAACACACAACATTAAGTGAACAAATAAACAAATAAACAAACAAGCACACACACACACACACACACACACACACACACACACACACACACACACACACACACACACACACATGTACTCTCATGCCCCGACAGACACATACAGACACACATACACAATGGTGTACACACAGAATCATCCAGTGGTAGCAAATGAAAAATAAGAAATAGGCTACGACATCGATTGGGAGAGGTTATATTAAATCCATCCATTTACCATTATCTTCAAGTGAAATAAGATCTACGTAGTTTTTCATATAGGTTTCGTAGAAATGTTTCCTTGGCACCTGACACAGCTGGGTATAATCTTAATCATGTTGATAACCAGGGAAGTGCACTTTGTGAGCGCGTGACGAGTGAGCGAGCACCATGTTATCACATTTCCTCTCTAATATATCAGTTGTAGGATGAAAGAAAGAAACATGGCGTCTCCCCTGGATGATTTGTGGATGATTTTCGTCTATTAATTAAAATTAGATTCGCTTACTGAGTATTGTGAGCACATTACTGTGAAACAAAGAAAACCTTAATTTCTTAATACAGCTTAAGGTTTGTTTAAGCAGCATAGGTTCCAATGGTACGAGAGTGCTGGTGTAAAGCGAGGCGCCGTAGCATTCATCACACGCTCAGTGCTAATTTCTGCAATCTCTGCTGCAAACCTGCCATGTCGACGAAACTGAAATGATAAAGACTTGGTTATTGATCCGATGACTACAGCTAGAATTGGGGTGCTTTCCCTTTGTCATTTCACCATTAAAACAGGAAAAACGTTAATGAGGAATTATTGGCGGAATCTCTTATATTTAACTGCTAGAGTTAATGCCAAAAAACACAGTGTTATGATGGCAAATCTTTTT